>NW_024757351.1:172500-252500 GCF_018991925.1 Homarus americanus | reverse complement strand
TCACAAGACGTCAGATGCTCCTCCTCCACAATACGTCATAAACTCCACCATGTGCGTCTGTCTGGTAGTGACGTTTACCCTGTGCCACCGCCGCCTCTGCTAGCCGTCCATAAATCACCATAATAAGTAACATCATTCCTCCTGCACACACGTGACACCAATTACCTCTTGTACGGAAGGATGAACCATGTTAGCCTACCCTTCCCCCCTTAACCTTCCCCCTCCATTAACCTACCCTTCCTATCACCCTTAACACGCTCCTGCCCTTCCCCCTCCATTAACCTACCCTTCCTACCACCCTTAACACGCTCCTGCCCTTCCCCCTCCATTAACCTACCCTTCCTACCACCCTTAACATGCTCCTGCCCTCTCACTAAACCCCTCCCTTAACTTACCCCTCTCCCCTCCCCTACCCTCCCTCTCTTATCCTGATCCTTGCCCCTCCTCCCTTAATCTAACCCTCTCCCTTAAGCGGATCTGAGCCTCAACTCCCGCTGGTTCTAAGGGCTTTCACCTAAGTCTCTTAGGTCCATATATACAATCTTATAGGTCTACATATACAGTCTTATAGGTCTATATAAACAGTCTTATAGGCCTATATATACAGTCTTATATATAAACAGTCTCTTATTATGGGTAACTTTCCCTTCCGTAAATCGTTATCAACAGACACTATTTCTGGCATCACCAAGGGGCAGCAGCGGCTTAATTAAGCATTCTAAGTGAGTTGAGTTGTGCTGGTAGTCCCGATGTGTGTGTGTGTGTGTGTGTGTGTGTGTGTGTGCGTGCCTTCCTTACCCATGTGCGCCAGAAGGTCCACATGTGTACCTCAATAAGCCATAGATGTGTAACTTTGCCGCCACAAGACGCCTTAATACGCGGTATAATTCATCTCTCGTCACTGGGGAGCGGGAGAGTAATTACATCTTGAAGCGTGTGACGTAAGGAAGCCCTGAGACCCTCTTCTTCCTCCTCCTCCTCCTCCTCCTCCCTTAGGTGCTAGTGTCAGCTGCCTTCAGGAGGGTTACGCCCCTCCCTCGGCCTGTCAAGGGTAAATTGATTTATACCTCTGTTGTTCTGCTACTGACGAGGGAAATAACTAGGATGGCTGCGGCAGGAGGAGTATAGAGGTGGATGGCTGCGGCAGGAGGAGTATAGAGGTGGATGGCTGCGGCAGGAGGAGTATAGAGGTGGATGGCTGCGGCAGGAGGAGTATAGAGGTGGATGGCTGCGGCAGGAGGAGTATAGAGGTGGATGGCTGCGGCATGGATAATTCCACCTGTTGACGTGAGTAAAATATTGCTCATTGTCCAGGTTAGGTTAGGTCAGGTCAGGTTATTGTCCTCTATATCAACATGTCCACGACTTAACTCTACCTGAGTACCTGACTCTACCACGATTCTGCCTGACTACCACGACAATACTTGACACTACCTGTTGCGTAAGCTCCTCCTCTCTGACGTAAACGGGTGACTTCGGGGTGAAAATGGCTGGTAGAAAACGTCAAGAGAAGGAGAAAAAAAAATATCCATTAATCTCCGACATTTTACGTAGGAAAGTGAGATAAGATAATTCTTGTTTACCTTAAGTCTTTATATGCAGGATATATTTAAACTTTTCTCGTAAGTTCTTCCTCTCGCGTAAATGAAAACAGGTGATTATCCGTGTCACACTTCATTACACCTGTTCTACTTTACCTTTGCGTAAGTCTGTTCCTTTTACACCTGTCTTAATGTACCTGTGTGTAAGTTGTTCCTTTGGCGTAAATCAGTATAGGTGAAAATGAACAAATATAGAATGAAAGAAATAATATGGTGGTGTTGGTCATTGATATATATCCTTATAGAGGTTCAGATTATTGCACCTTTTCCTTCTACCTGTTGCGTAAAAGGTGGCTCTGTGACGTCAGTAGCCAGAGCCAATAAGAGTGTCACAGGTAACACATCTTGGGGTCCTGTTTGTTTTGCGTAGGAGGTTTATATGTGTGTAGGCTTAGCGACCTTTCTTTCAAGCTGATTGACCTTTCCAAGCTTAAACCCAGCATATGAGATTTCCTTCACCTGTTACGTAAATATCTCCTCTTGGCATTAGTGTTCAGCCATAGAGACAAGTCTCTCTCTCTCTCTCTCTCTCTCTCTCTCTCTCTCTCTCTCTCTCTCTCTCTCGCGTCAATTGGTATCACACAGTCGAAATGGGCGGTGGGGGTGTTATAACGCTTATGTTTGTCAGTTAAGATGGAAATTGTGTTGCTGGGAGTTCATTAGCGACCATAGCCTCTGTTTGTGTGTGTGTGTGTTGAGTGCTTGTCACCTTCCACAACACAGTGAGGTGTGATGCAAGTGTAGTGTGGATGTGATACTACTACTACTACTACTAATAATAATAATACTATATAAAGCAAAAGACGGAACTGTCACAGGGCGGATCGATCAGCGGCCATCATGACCAAGGCTGTTCCCTCTACCACTGTGTTACCAGGTGTCTGTGTTGGTGACCGCTAAACCATGTTATATTGCACACACACACACACACACACACACACATACACACACACACACACACCTTGTTTATGTACAGTAATGTTCTTCTCCTCCTCTTCCTCCTCCTTGTCGACTTCATCTTCTCCCTGCTCTTCTTAATCCTTCTCCTTTCCCTGTTCATTTTCCTCCTCCTCTTCTCTCCTCTTCTTCCTCCTGTTCTTACTCATCTCAGTCTCTCTCTTTTATTCATCTTTCATCATCTATTTACCTAATTCTTCCTCTTCCTACTTCATCTTATCTCTTCCTTCTCTTCTCCATCTGAACTTTTCATCCGGTTATCGTCCTTCCTAGTCTTACCTTTTTCCTTCCATTACACTTATTGTCTTCTTCTCAATTTCCCTTTCGTACACCTCCCTCACCACTACTAACTCTCTGTCTCTCTCTCTCTCTCTCTCTCTCTCTCTCACCCACACTTTGTCGCTTTTCCAGGTTTTTTCCAGTTATCGCCCTTCTCTCTTATCTCCCTTTCGCCTCCCCCTGAAAGATGTGTGAGAAGGCCAGAGGAGAGTCCGATACACTAATCTGTTTTTTTTTCTTCCCTTCCCCTACCACCATACTTATCACCATTATGCCTGTCTCCTCTCTCTCTCTCTCTCTCTCTCTCTCTCTCTCTCTCTCTCTCTCTCTCTCTCTCTCTCTCTCTCTCTCTCTCTCTTACTTTCCTTCTATTCCCTCTTCTTTTTTTTTCCCTCTTCCCTTCCTCTCCTTATTCCTCTGATTATCACTTGTTTCCCTGCCTGCCCTTGGGTCTTCTCTCTCCCAGGAAAGAAGGGAGGAGAGAGAGAGAGAGAGAGAGAGAGAGAGTGTGTGTGTGTGTAAGAGAAAAAGTGATAGAGAGTTTCTATTCTCTCTCTTTCTCCTTCTCTCTTCATCATGTCCCTCTGGTCCTCCTTTACTCTGCTTCCTCTCTCTATTAAACAAATCATCGCCCTTCTCCTGCCTCCCATTGCCTCTCTCTCTCTCTCTCTCTCTCTCTCTCTCTCTCTCTCTCTCTCTCTCTCTCTCTCTCTCTCTCAGGGAGAAAGCAAAGGCCTTTAACTCTTCCCTGGTATATAATTCTCCCCTCCCCATCCCTCTTCTCCCTCTCATCCTTTAAACTACTTTCCCTCCTCTTGTCCACCTCCTCCATCTCCTCCCCTCCCTCTCCTCTATCCCTCTCCTCTCCTCCCTCTCCTCTTCTCATCCTCTTATCCCCACTTACTCTCCTTCCCCCTCTTAATTTTTTTTCCTCTGTGCCATTTCCTGCCCCCAGCCACGATATTGTCACTGGGATGAACAACAAGGCGCATGGGAGAGGAGAGGGGAAGAGTGATGGGAGGAAGAGGTGGAGGAGAGAGGGAAAGAGTGATGGAAAAGAGAGTTTGGGAGAAAATGGAAGAGGAAAGAGTGGTCGAGGTGGAGAAGAGGAGGAGAGGGAAAGGAGAAGTAGAAGAAGAATGAGAAATGAAAATAATAGATAAATTCCTCTTTTCTTTTTCCCCTTCTGCTTCTCTTCATCCTCCTCCCCCTTCTCTCCTCAACCCCCCCTCCTCCTCCTTTCTTCCTCCCACTCCTCTTCCTTCTCTTCCTCCTCCTCCTCCTCCTTCTACGTCACTGACCGAGGGAAGAAAGGAAAAAACAGCAACATAATTTTCAGATGAATGTCGCTGTTTCTCTTTCGTTCTTCTTTTACTTATTTATTGCTTTTCTTTTCCATTTCTCTTTGGATTTTTTGTCTCCCACACTTTATTTATCCTCTTCTTTTTGTTCTTCTTCATCTTTTTCTTCTCCTTCTCTCATTTCTTATCTACTTGTCTTATTTCATCTTTAATTCTTCTTATCCACTTTCTTTCTTCCTCCTCCTTCTCAATCTCAGCGGCACTGGGTTAAGAAGGAGAGCAGTAACAAGGGGAGGGAGAGGAGGGGGTAATAACAGAGGAGGGGGGATGAGGGAGGGGGGGGAGGGAAGGAGGATGAGTGGGTGCTGGGTGTAATAATTTTCCTTTAATGAGGGTACTGAGGCGTCAGGTGTGGCTGGTTGAGAGAACGGATCAACACTGCCATGACTTACACACACACACACACACACACACACTACTCTCTCTCTCTCTCTCTCTCTCTCTCTCTCTCTCTCTCACTTCTTCTTACCTCCAAACTAAAGAACCAATGATTAATAACCTCTGCCCATTTCTTTATAACTCCTCGTACTCTGAAATAGCTCCTCCCACTCCAACATATAGCTCCTCCCACACCAACATATAGCTCCTCCCATACCGACATATAGCTCCTCCCACACCAACATATAGCTCCTCCCATACCGACATATAGCTCCTCCCACTTCGACATAGCTCCTCCCACTCCGACATAGCTCCTCCCACTGAGACAAAACTCCTCCCATTCCGACATTATATCGTCTTTAAACATAACATAGCATAACATAACATAACATAACATACTGTAACATAACATAACATAACATAACATACTGTAACATAACATAACATAACATAACATACTGTAACATAACATAACATACTGTAACATAACATAACACAGACAAAAGGTTAAAACATCCAGTGACGAAAACTATCCTGAAAAAAATTATGTATTCCGAGGCAAAAATTGTTAACATTTACTGATAGAATAGGTGGAGTCTCACGTTCAGGGCAAGGTTGAATGATTGGAGCATTGAAGCCGTATTTATTTTTGGCATTTGCTGAGTGAGTGAGGCGTGTAGGTGTACAGTGTTTAAGGGATTTGATTGGTTGTTGACTAAGTGGGTTGATGTCTATTTTTTAAGAGATTTCATTGGCTGTTGACTTAGTGGGTGTTGTCGATTTCAGGAAATTTGATTGGCTATTGAGTCAGAGGGCGGGGCGTCAGTTTTTTTGTGTCTCCCAGGATGAATTATTACGCATTTCAATAACTTGCTGGAAAAAAAAAGCCTTTGAGAGATAGATCAGGTTACATGGAGAGAGAGAGAGAGAGAGAGAGAGAGAGAGAGAGAGAGAGAGAGATTAATACATAGAAAAAGACAGACAGACAGAGACAAAACCAGACAGTGAGACTGATTAAAAGAGGCAGAGAAAAATTTAGAGAAAAACAGACAAACAGAGAGAAAGTGTGAGAGAGACAATTATGTGAATTACACAAAAGTTTGATCCAAAGTCCACTGAAGTATTAAGCAGCTCAACGTGTTGGCGAGCCAGTCTATTGATTTGTCGGTCTGTTTGTCGGTCTGTGTGTCGGTCTGTGTGTCGGTCGGTGTGTCGGTCGGTCTGTTTTCAATTAGTGTGTTCGTAAAGCTTTATAACGTTTTTTTTTTAGCTTTTATGAGTGAAGCTGTGAATTGATCTGTGAAAAAATATAAAGATAGAAAAATATACACAGACAGAATGAGAGACAGACAGACAGACAGACAGACAGACAGACAGACAGACAGACAGAGGGACAGACAGACAGACAGACAGACAGACAACACTACGACACATTGCTTCTCAGAACGTTTGTCCATTATCCTCCTCCTCCTCCTCAGTCGTTTGGAGAAAGTGTGTGAAAGTGTGTTAAAAAGAGAAAGTACTTTTGGTGATGTTCTTTGTTCTTTTTTGTTCTTTGAGGCAATGAATAGGAGAACAAGAGAGAGAATACAAACTGTGTGATGTTCATTTGTGGAATTGTCTTTGTTTTAATTTTTTTTTTTTATCTTTTGTTTTTGTTTCAACTTTTGTTTCCACTTTCTCTTGTTTTAATTTCTCTCTGTTTCTCTCACTGTTTTTTCCCCCTTTCTCATTATTCACGCTACATTCTCTTTTCCATTTCCTCCTCCTCCCCCCTTCCAACAAACAAAGATATTTCCTCACACGTGTTTGTTTATTTAGTATATTTTTTCCATCTCTCATTCCATCACACAGAAGACAAACAAACAAACAAACAACAAACAAACACAAACAAACAAAGATATTTCCTTACACGTGTTTGTTTGTTTGTATATTTTTCCATCTCTCATCCTTAAGGACATCGTATTGTTTCCAACTACAACACAATTTTACACTGGATCTTTGTCACCTTTGTTTCCCTCAATACACACTGTACATATGCATACCTTTGTTCCACTGAAAGATACTGAAATTGAATTGAAATTGAAATATCAGCCAAAAGTGGATCAGGTGAAAGCATAGAGGAATTGTGGTTATTTTATTGTGTGTGTGTGTGTGTGTGTGTGTCTGTGTGTGTGTGTGTGTGTGTGTGTGTGTGTGTGTGTGTGTGTGTGTGTGTAAAGCAAAGGTATACAATTCTTTTTCCCTTTCTGTCTTCACCTTTGATGGAAGAGCACACAACAATTATCCACTATCCCACGGGAGAATAAACTGAGGTGAGAGAGAGGAGAGGAGAGGGAGAGGGAGGGAGAGGGAGAGGGAGGAGGAGGAGAGGGAGAGTGGGGAGGCTAGAATAGTCTGATTTTGACAAGGAGAGCGATGGAGGTGGAACTATGGGGGAAAAGCCATGAATATACAGAGAAGAGAAGAGGGAGGTGATGAATGAGGAGGAGGAGGAGGAGAGGAGGAGGAGGGGGAGAGGAGAGAGGGAGGAGGAGGGAGGAAGGAGGAGGGAGGAGGAGGAGGAGGAGGGAGAGGAGGAGGAGGAGGAGGAGGAGAGAGAGAGAGGAGGTGGTTTTAGGTACTAGAAGGGAGCCATAACCTGACCGTCAGACAAACACACGCACACGCGCACACACACACACACACACACACCTGGTAGAGATAGACTCATGTAAGTACTCCATGAAACAACAACTTGTGTCCCGAGCAGAACACATTAATATTTGCATGTAAAACTCGTTGGCAATACTTAATGATACAGTGGAGGTCATGTTGCCCCCTTGAACTTAACCCTAACTTAATGTAATAACCTAAGTTAACCTAAATTAAAGTAACTTATTGTGACCAAGTTTGATACTCGTATATCCTAACTTAATGGAACCTACTCTTCTCCTTTCCTTCCCTCCCTCCCTCTCTCCTTCTTTCCCATCCTCTCTACTTCCCTCCCTCCCTCCCTTCCTCCCTCCCCCCACCCCCCAACCCCCCACCAACCTGCTCCTCCGGGTAAAGTCCTTTAATGACTCCTACGGTCAAATTAGAGTCCACATCACGTCTCAGAGGGTGAAGTTGTGATCCCCAGGTGGAGAGAGAGAGAGAGAGAGAGAGAGGAGGAGAGAGAGAGAGAGAGAGAGAGATATGTTATGTTAGGGTTGCTAGGTTAGTTAGGTTATTGGTCTGGAACACTTGGTTGAGTTACTGTTGCCTCCCTTGATGGGAACTCTCTCCAAAAACTTCTAAGTGTTGGAGGGAGCCATTAAAAAGTTGGAGGGAGGAGAGGGCCGAGGTGGGAGATGAGAATGGGAAGGGGTGAGGGGGAGAGGGGTGAGGGAGAAGAGTGGGAGAGGAGTGTGGTGAAGGGTGAAGGGTGAGGGTGAAGGGTAAGGGTGAAGGGTATACATGTGAGGGGTGGACAAGGGGTAAAGGTAAGGGGTAAGGTAAGGTGAAGGTATGGTGAAGGGTAAGGCATAAGGGTGAAGGGTAAGGGTGAAGGGTGAGGGGTGAAGGGTAAGGGGTGAAGGGTGAGGGGTGAAGGGTGAGGGGTGAAGGGTGAGGGGTGAAGGGTGAGGGGTGAGGGGTGAGGGGTGAGGGGTGAGTGGTGAGGGGTGAGATAAAAGAGGGAAGAAAAGAAAAAAGGAAGATGAAAGGAGGGAGAAGGATAACGAGAATAAAGAAACATGATAATAGTAATAATAATAATAACAACAACAAAAATAACAACCACAACTACAACAATTATAACACGACCACCACCATCGTCACTACAACCACCCCCACCACAACAACCACAACCACCATAGCAACCACCATCACCACCATAACCACCACCACAACAACCACAACCACAATAACCACCACCACCACTACAACAACCACCACAAAAACCACAACAACAATAACCACCACCACCACCACCACAACAACAACCACAATAACCACCACCACCACTACAACAACCACCACAACAACCACAACCACAATAACAACAACCACCACCACAACCACCACAATCACCACAACACAAATCAACAGCAACACAACATCGTTCACAACTACAATCGGACATCGTCACTTGGATTCAATTACCGGTCCGCATTAAGCGATTACTCTCACTGAAGGCGGAAAAATGAAGCAAGGATTAAGATAGTAAAATGTTGATTGTGTTTCTCGAGCGATTAAGCGAATATAATCAGTAGGGATTAAGGTGCTTGCGTGTGTGTGTGGGCGGGGGGTGTGTGTGTGTGGGCGGGGGGTGTGTGTGTGGGCGGGGTGTGTGTGTGTGTGTGGGGGGTGTGTGTACGTTACGCTTATGTATATACTCGAACATACACATACACACACCCCCCACATACACACACACACACCCCGCCCACACACACATTCTCCCACAGACAAACTTATCTACTAATAACTTTCACATTAATAAAAACAATTGAAAATAAAATAAAAAATATACACGTAAGAGAATGAAAAAATAATAATATTAATAAGAGAAATAATAATGGCTACCAAATGAATTTAATCAAACTTGAAACAACTTTTGAGAAAAATTTATCTCTGAGAGTGAAGAGGAGTTGGCGGCAGGCCTTTTGTGGGTGGGGCGACCTGGAGGAGAAATTTTGGCGACCTGGTGATGAATGTTGGCGATTTTGGCGACCTGGTGATGGATTTTGGCGACCTGATGATTCATTTTGGCGTTTTTTGGTGAAAGTTAGCAAATTGGTGTTGATATTTTGACGATTTAACGGTGAAATATGGCGATTTAATTGTAGTTTTACGACCAACTGGCATATTTTGGCGATTTAAATGGTGAAGATTGGCGATTTGATGAAATTTGGCGACCTAATAGTGAAAAAAATTGGTGACCTGTGCGATTAGAATTAGCGACTCATTAATAAAATTTACCACAGTTAATTCATGAAAGAACAAAAATAAAAGAATTAATAAAATGAAAGAAGTTAGTATTTTCCTTCACACAGATACTGAAGAAAGGAACCGGCAGGTGTTAAAGTCATAAAGAAAAAATGGTTGGTAAATCTGTGGTAAATTTGAGGTAAATCTGAGTAAATCTGCCTTAACACTCACCAGCGACAAAATACTTCCTTCCCTCAGAAAAGTTAAGGTGATAACTTGGCGGATTTATGATAACTCGTGAGAGAAAAAAAAATCTGTCGGCCAGATTTTAGCTCAAAGGCCTTGGTGTATAAGTTATAAGGGAGGGGGTGGTGCCAGGTTCCCAAGATTGATGTAAGTTAGGGAGAGATACTGAGAGATACGGAAGAGATACTGAGAGATACGGAAGAGATACTGAGAGATACGGGAGAGATACTGAGAGATACGGGAGAGATACTGAGAGATACACACCTCCACAACATGCTTCCTTCCTGCAAGTTCATTCCCCTTTTCTCCCTCCCTCCCTCCGTCCCTCCTTCCCCCTGCCATCCATCACCTCCCCCTTCCCTCCCACCTTCTCTACCACCTACCCTCTCATTTCCTCCCCCTCACCTCCTCCTTCTCTCCCACCCCCACCCTCCTTCACTCTTCATATCCTCCCTACCTCGCTCTCCTTCCCTCCCAACCCTCCTCCTAACCATCCTCCTCCTCCTCCCTCCCTCCCTCACCCCCTCATCTCCTCCATCTCCCACGCAACTTCAGCAGGAGATTCGGTAAGCCTGCCCTGTATCAGTTCCCAGGAGGCAAATGCAGCACCTTGTAAAGCTCACAAACTTCACCTGGCCAACTTCACGAGCGACTCACATCCGGTAAAGGAGAGAATTCACCTGCTGGAGGAAGGAAACGTACCTAGCTTAAGTTTGGTTATTTGACCGTGAGTTTCATGTAAATGTTTGATATAATTTACACTTGATGCTGTGTGTGTGTGTGTGTGTGTGTGTGTGTGTGTGTGTGTGTGTGTGTGTGTGTGTGTGTTGTAGTAGTAGCATATAGTATAGCGGATGAATTGAGGGAGAGAGAGAGAGGAAGAGAAATAAGGAAGATAGAAAGATGAATTGGATTAGGAGGGGAAGGAGGTAAGGAAGTGTGAAATTAAGGAAGGAACGAAGGAACGAAGGAAGAAAAGAAGGAAACCCATTTATCCTGACCTTTACAAACCAACACACTTAACGATAGAAGAATTACAGCTCATTACCTGATACTACAGTCATTAAAGTACAGTCTAGTACACGTAACCTCCCTCTCAATACATCCAGTACAAAGTTAATAACAAAATCGGACTCAAATACCTGTAAATCGGCTTGAATAATATACCTGTAAATCGGCTTGAATAATATACCTGTAAATCGGCTTGAATAATATACCTGTAAATCTGCTTGAATAATATACCTGTAAATCGGCTTGAATAATATACCTGTAAATCGGCTTGAATAATATACCTGTAAATCGGCTTGAATAATACACCTGTAAATCGGAATGGGTAAAATACAGTACTATATACACTTATTCTTTCAGGTATTGTATGTCATTCAGTATACATTAATACAAGGATATACATCATACAATACCATATACAGTTATACATGAGAATACAACAACTAAAAAGAAAATTTCTTCTCTTATGATCTTAACACACACACACACACACACACACACACACACACACACACACACACACACACACGACACATGACATAAAAAGAGACAGACAGACAGACAGACAGACAGACAGACAGACAGACAGACAGACAGACAGACAGCGTTACCTAACTTTTACACAACGTACTGAACTATACTCTATTATTCACCAATGACTTACTGACGGTAAACCTTCAACATCTCAATAAGTTCTTAAGTTACCACCATACTTCCAGGAGACAAATTTCTTCTTAGTTTACTCTTTCGCAAACTTCGTAAAAACTTCCTGTAAATTGTAAAAAAAATGGTTGTAGTTTTTGTTGGTGTTGTATTGTAGGTGTTCTAGGTGTTCTATTGTTGTATTTTGTTGTAGGAGTTAAGACTTATTGGGTTGTACTTAATAACCGAGGTGTGTGTGTGTGTGTGTGTGTGTGTGTGTGTGTGTGTGTGTGAAAGATTATAAGAGTTGAATTTGATTTAGAAAGAAGAGTTTAGGAGGAAGGGGTTCTGAGGGTTGTGGGGAGTCCTAGAACCCCTTAACTCAGGGGTGTAAAAAACCTCAGAGATGGAAAATGAACTAATGAAACAGAAAATCCACAGAGTGAAAAATTAACTTTTTGGCAAGAACTAAAGTATTGGAAGTGGAGGGACAGGGGGGGGATGAGGGAAGGAAGGAGGGAGGGTAAGAAGGGGTGAGGTAGGAAGGATGGAAGACGAAGGGAAGACAAGGACGGGATGATGAGGATGAAGGAGAGGGAGAAGGAGGAAGGCGGAAGGAAAAGAGAGAGAGAAGGAGTGAAGGCGAAGGAAAAAGAGAGAGAGAGAGAGAGAAAGAGATGAGGAAGGAAGGAAGGTAGGAAGGAAGGAGATAGGTGATGAAGGGAGGTTAAGGAGGAGCGGGGAAGTATACAATGGTCTCTGGATACCCCCCACTTCTCTCCACTTCTCTCCACTTCCTTCCAACCCTAAATCAGACTCCAGGGGTCGTTAAGGAAGGCAGTTCGCAGTAGCTAACCGCACTTGTAATCAGCTCCATCTGTTTGCCTCTATCACCTCCTATCTCTCCCTATCTCCCTATCTCTCCCTATCTCCCTATCTCTCCCTATCTCCCTATCTCTCAATCAAAGTCCCTCTGGACCCGCCTCATAAGACAAGAGTCGGATTTTCTTCACAGTTCATCAATCAAGTAAAGTTTCTCATAGCTGGTCTTAACCCTTCCTGCCTCCCCTCCATGCTCTCAACACACAGGGAGATAGAGAGACACAGAGAGACAGATAGAGACAGAGAGATATAAAGATACACAAAGAGACAGAAAGAGAGTGACAGGGACTCAGACAGACACACATATACACAGACAATTAGAGAGAAGTACGCAGAGAGACAGAGAGACAGATAGGGAGACACAGAGACGGAGAGATAGACAGATAGGGAGACAGAGACAGATAGGGAGACAGAGAGACAGATAGAGAGACAGAGAGAGAGACAATAGTACTCACATAACAACAGTCTCCTTCAGGTCCAACATCACCTGGTGTCTCTCGGGAGATGTATCACCCTCATCTCTCTGTCTCTCCTCCTCCTCCTCCTCCTCCTCCTCCTTCCATTTCATACTCTTTCTCTTTCTCTCTTTTCTCCTCATTATCCCTCCTCCTTCTTCTCGTCCTCTCCTTCTTCTCTCCCTCTTTCCTTCATATTCTTCCATTTTATATGCTTTGGTCTTTCTCTCCTTTACCTTCTCCTTCTCTCATTCCTGTGCTCCCTCCTTTCTTTCTTCCCCTACACTTCCATCTCTTCCTCTTCCTAATCCTCCTTCATTCATCTAGTCTCTATTTCATCTTTCTTCGTTTCCTCTTTCATTTCATCCTTCATTTCCTTTTCCTTTTACTCCTCCTCCTCCTCCTCCTCCTCCTCCTACCAGCAGGTGATGCCTGAACCAAGCTGCTTTAGTAAGGTATAAGGAGCTTGAGGTAACGGCTCCTTCTCCTCACCTTCCCGTCTCCTCATCCTTCCTAATACTTCATCTCCTCCTCCTCCTCCTACCCTCTCTCTTTCTCAAGGAAATTGTTCAGTCAAATACTAATCACACACACACACACACACACATACACACACACACACACACACACACACACACACACACATACATACACAGAGGCATTCTTAATCACTGTACTCAAACGCTGATAATTAATATCATCAATGCAGGTGTTGCAGAAGAAAATATGAAAACTAATTAACGCATTACAACCTGTCTGAATTTTTTCGTCATTCATGGAACATTTTAACTGATGATGATGATGATATTTTTGTCAAGTATCTGCTGTTAGTGAAAAGCTTTAATTGATTATATTATGCTCAGGTATATCCAGGTGTATATTATGCGCAGGTAGATCCAGGTGTAGAGAAAAGTCAAGAAAGTAGGGAAGGACTAGTAAAATTGATGAAAGATATGTGTGGGAAGTGAGAATAAAATGCTAAGACAACGAGAAGAAACAACCCATGCAATTATTCACATTAACATACACACTATGCAAATTAAATCCCTTTTTAATTACAATAAAAATATCCCAAACTTGTGTCTTGTAGCGAGTTAAATAAATACCTTGATCTGTGTTGCTATTGTTAATCTCTGAATCGCCATCAAAAGCCAGTAATAAAATCGTATATTATTAAGCGACAATTAGTGAACATAATACAGGTAAATTAGGTAGTCTATATATAAAGTCAAGGTAATGTCAGCGCAGGTGTGTCAATTAAACTGTAATTAATCTAATATTGTAAATATGTCAACTATTAATATACCTGTATGTTTTTGTTTTAGTTATAGCTGACCAGGGCTCGAACCCACGTCACTGACATTACCAAGTCGAGGCTTAGTACCTGTCAAGTCATAGCAACTGACGTCAAGGGCTAAGTGTGTTGAAGTTTTAGTTATTGACGCTTTTGGGTGATGTAAACCTCAACATGGCGGCGTTCTGTATCATACATACATACATACATACATACATACATACATACATACATACATACATACATACATACATACATACATACATGCCAGATATCGCATTAATTCCAGATATGATAAACTATACAATATACTGACAGAGATCACGAGGCCTTGTGATAGGTTTGTTTACATTAGAACAGCTGACCAGAACCTCGATATTCGGAACACTAACGTCATCATTGGTATTACTGTAGGCTGGTGTATATTCCTGTATATATTATAGACCTCGATGTATTCTTGTGTATCAAAGGCTTTGTATTTAGTATGTTGTATCCCCTTCTCACACACACACACACACACACACACACACACACACACACACACACACACACACACACACAAACACACACACACACAAACAAACAAACAGGTAGTGTTATTTCACCATGACACGATGAAATTATTTATGACACACACACACACACACACACACACACACACACACACACACACACACACACACACACACAGTGACAAAGCCCAAACTATCGTCAGCATTCGTTTATATGCATACCTACCCGACCTCTAAATACAAAAGAAAATTACCGAACAAAAAAACTAAACCATTGAAAAAAAAAACGGAAACAAAACACACTTGCCCAACCTAAACCCTTTAAAAAAAACACGAGTAATGAAAACGTATGTGTGGTGTTTTTTGTGTGTTTTTTTTTCCGCCACAAATTCGGGAGTTTTAACTGAGGAGCTGCTGGTGGTGGTGGTGGTGGTAATTGTGGTGGTTGGTGGTGGTAGAGGAGACAGGTAAACAAACTCAGGCTAATGTTAACAGTCGGAGTTGTTTCGCACTTCTGACCGCCAGGTAAACAAAGGCGTATCGGGAAGCGCAGCGAAGAGGTAATTGACAAGTTAAAAAAACATATACAAGCTTTAATCATCCTCTTATAAAACCCCATCAACTCGTATACAATCCTATTAACTCGTATAAAATCCTATTAACTCGTAAAAAATCCCATTAACTTGTGTAAAATCCTATTAACTCTTATAAAATCCCATTAACTCTTATAAAACCCCATCAACTCGTATAAAATCCCATTAACTCGTATACAATCCCATTAACTCGTATAAAATCCCATTAACTCTTATAAAACCCCATCAACTCGTATAAAATCCCATGAACTCGTATAAAATCCCATTAACTTGTATAAAATCCCATTAACTTGTATAAAATCCCATTAACTCTTATAGAATCCCATTAAATCTTATAAAACCCCATCAACTCGTATAAAATCCCATGAACTCTTATAAAATCCCATCAACTCGTATAAAATCCCAATATCTCGTAGAAAATCCTATAAATCAGTTAAAAACGATAGAGTTGTGTAATCCACCAGAGTCCCGGTGTGTTTTATCATAAAGACAAAGCGGAAACAGAAGCCCGTATGGATAAAAAACAAATAACTAAATAAAACACAAAAAAAAAACATACGGGTAAACTTTTGTCTCTCAGGAAATGACGGAAGTTTACAAAAGGATCTCTTCTTGGTCCTTCTCTTCACTCCCTCCAGCACCCTCACTCCCCTCCCTCCTTTCCCCCCCTCCCTCCTTCCCCCCCCCCTCCCTATCCCCCCACCCTCCTTCCCCCCCTCTCCCCCCACCGTAGTGTCATCTTTCGTTGATATATAAAAAAAAGAAGGTTTTATTATCTACAGTAACCTGGAAGACTTATAGCTTGGCAGACTGAGGAGATGGGGAGAGGAAGGGGAGAGAGAGAGAGGGGGGGAAGGGGGAGAGAGAGGGAGTTAGGAGGAGGGGGAAGAGACAAGGAGAAGGGAGTTGTGAATTAGAAAGGATAAGGAGGCACACACACACACACACACACACACACACACTTGTACTCCATCACTGGTACTTCACTACAACTCTGGGAAGACAAGTTAGTACTTCACCATGACTAGACCAACCAGTAATTAGCATACTTGGTAATGCTGCCAGTGAGCTTAGCTTGGGATAATGTGGTCTCTCTCTCTCTCTCTCTCTCTCTCTCTCTCTCTCTCTCTCTCTCTCTCTCTCTCTCTCTCTCTCTCTCTCTTTAAAGTACACATAACCAATTCGAAAAACGACCCAATTTAGATCTACCCCATTACAATCCCTCCCTATTACATCCCCACACTATTAAAAACAGACACCATTAAACACCACCCCATTACAGAGACACAATTATACACCCACCCCATTACAGCATGGTTCAGCTTAATCACCTTGCAGTTAATGTGAGAATCAGGAAGGGAGAACAGCACAGAATTAGCTGGCGGAGTAGAGCAGCTACATGTAAGCTTTATGATCAGTAAAGCCTTAGCGTCTGACGTCACTACAATAAGCTTAAGTGAGAGAGAGAGATAGAGAATGGAAAGGGTTAAGTAAGAGAAAGAAAAGGTTGAGAGAGAGAGAGAGAGAGAGAGGGCCTTAACGAAAGGGATGAGTGAGAGGGAAGGCAGTAACGAGAGGGATACGTGAGAGGAAAGACAGTAACCACAGGGAAGAGAGAGAAAGGGAAGTAACGAGAGGGATAAGTGAGAGGGAAGGCAGTAACGAGAGGGATGAGTGAGAGGGAAGAGTCATGGGAGTGATAATGGAATATTAATAACTCATCAGAGGTAAATAATTATTCAGCACATCTTACATCACGAGGGGAGAACATGGCGGTGAGTGAGGGAACTGAGGGACAATGACGCAGGTACAGGTACAGGTACAGGTAGAGGTACAGGTAGAGGTACAGGTAGAGGTACAGGTAGAGCTACAGGTACAGGTAGAGGAGAGGTGCAGGTACAGCTACATAGTACAGGTAGAGGTACAGGTAAAAGAGAGGTAGAGTTACAGGTAGAGGTACAGGTAGAGGTACTGGTGGAGGTAGAGGAGAGGTAGAGGTACTGGTGGAGGTAGAGGAGAGGTACAGGTACAGGTACAGGATCATATAGTCATATGTTATATCCACTGTTAAGAGGATATATATGAAAAGAATATAATACCCAAAGATTTTTCTCAGTAATTCGTGGGCTTAATGTTATAACAAATACATTAGTTATCAGCTTATACGATTATGATAGAGGCCGTGTGTGTGTGTGTGTGTGTGTGTGTGTGTGTGTGTGTGTGTTGACTCAGTCGAAGCTTCTCTCGGTATTATAAAAAAAGAACTCAGTTATTTATTTCCTTTTTGTTTTTTGGGGAGTTTTAATTTTTCGGGTTTTTGTTTTTGATATTTTCTCTGGGAACAGGTGAGGGAGGTGAGAGACTCAGTGAGGAGTTTCATGGTAGTGTTAAATAATGGAAGGTTGAGTGACGTCTCGCTGTCTCTCTGGTTTTTGTTCTCTTCCTCTCTCTCTCTCTCTCTCTCTCTCTCTCTCTCTCTCTCTCTCTCTCTCTCTCTCTCTTCTTCTGTCTGTTTTTGTTTCCCTCTCAATTCCTGTCTGTTTCTCACTCTGTTTGTCTATTTGTATGTCTGTCTGTCTGTCTGTCTGTCTGTCTCTCCATTGCATTTCGAGGTCGAGCAAAATCCTCTTCATTCATTATTAGTAATATAATTTTCGTATATAAATTTCTAACAACATAAATCACCCGGGAATCAACTTCCGTGTTTACAAATTTTTAATAAGATTCCATCTATACTTCCTAGACACATATTAGATAACTATTGAGTAGTTTCTTTATATAATAATAATAATAATAATAATAATAATAATAATAATAATAATAATAATAATAATAATAATAATAATAATAATAATAATAATAATAATAATAATAATTTAATAATAATAATAATAATAATAATAATAATAATAATAGTAATAATAATAATAATAATAATAATAGTAATAATAGTAATAATAGTAATAATAATAATAAAACACATCAACACGTATACCATAATAAAAAAAATAATCTCACTTCATCATAAACCATAAGGTAAAAACTCAATAAATAAAGTCAAGAGACACAACCCTTAGGCGAATGTAAACACACGTTCTTTTAGGATATGAAAAAAACCCGAATTCCACCTCCGTTATTGCATTTTTTACCCGGACAAAAAAAAATCCAAAAAGTTATTAAAAATTTAACATACCAACCTAACTATATTTACAAAGTCTACCTCGGGTATCTGGGTGAAATTTTAACTAACATTTACTAAAAAATTCTCGTCGACAGAACTGGCAAATAAAACCTAATGGAACGAATTGAAAGTATGAGGAACTGGTCTCTCAATATGTAAACAGGGTGACGTTTGCGACCCCATGGATCTGTGCCCCTGAGCTACTGTGTAATGTTGGGGGCTGGTGGAGAGAGGGAGTGAGGGAGGGAATGAAGAAGAACGAGTGAGAGAGAGAGAGAGAGAGAGAGAGAGAGAGAGAGAGAGAGATCTTAACACGGCTATAGGTAAGCGACGGGTCAACTTGAGAGAGTGTGTGTGTGTGTGTGTGTGTGTGAACCAACACCTTCAAGTGATGTTTGTCCTCTGTGTCTTTGTTTTCTTCCCTCTTCTTCCTCCTATTCTTCCTCCTCCTCCTCCTATACCTATACCACCTCTTGCTCTTCCTCCTCTTTTTCCCTCGTTGATCTTCGTCTTTGCCTCTCCTCTCTTCTTGGTCTTCCTCCTCCTCTTCTCCCAACATCTCGTCCTCACCCTCTCCTTCCTCCTCCTCCTCCTCCTCCTCCTCCTCTTCTTCCGTCTTAATTACTCTGGGCAGACAATAACCTGTTTACTGTGTCCCTCACCTCACTAATGAGTCGCTATTACGTAAACACTGTCCTGCCGACTAATTACTTAAGGATTTGCTTAATTAATTAACGTTGAGTCACCCTCTTCTGTCCCCTTATGCTTACTGTTTCATGTAGCTCTCTCTAAGTGAGGGAGGGAGGGAGGGAAGGTAGGAGAGAGGGAGGGAAGGTAGGAGAGAGGGAGGGAAGGTGGAGAGGGGGAAGGGAGAGAGGGGGAGAGGGGGAAGGTGGAGGGAGGGGGAAGGTGGGAGGGGAGGAGAAAGAGAGAGAGAGAGGAGGGAGAAAGTGGTGAGAGAAAGAGAGAGAGAGAGGTTCGAGAGAGAGAGAGAGAGAGTATGTTTCGACCTGTATCACTTTTACCACAACTACCACCATTACTATCTACCACTATAACTACCATTACTACTACCATCATCACCACTACCATTACTACTATCACCGCCTCCACGACAACCACTACTATCACAATCACTACTACCACTATCAATAACCACCACTACCACTTCCACATCATCACGACTCCTTCAGAATATCAAACACCTCAGACAAATCTTTCTCCTCTTTAAGAAATCAAGAGTGTACGAAAGATGTCAGCCACGCGTGACGAGGCGGGACAAAAACATCAACAGCAACAATAACAACAATAAAAGCAACAATAACAACAAAAACAACAATAACAAAACAAAACAACAAAAACAAAAACAATAACAATAATAAGACCAACAATAAAAACAACAACAACAAAAAGAACAGCATCCAATCCTGAGATAATGGAAAGTGGAATATAGTGGGGATCAATCTAGTCGAGTTTCCCCTGAAGACGAAAATGGACTCGTGAGATTTTTATTTTATTTTTATTTTTTTGCTGTTTCAATGCGGGATAGTCTTTTATTAAACCCCTTATATTGATGGCAGGCTGACGGGTTTATCTTAAGGAATAGAGATGATGTGTCGTCGTTTTTATTTGAGTTTTTGTTTTTGAGGTTTTTTATTTTATGGGTTTTATTTTGTTTTATTTTTGTTTATTTTTTTAGGTTTTTGTTTAGGGTTTATTTGGGGTTTTTGTTTTATTTTGGGATTTTGTTTTGGGGTTTTTGTTTTGATGGTTTAATTTTTATTTTTATTTTGGGGTTTTATTTTGGGGTTTTATTTTGGGGTTTTTTGTTTTGATGGTTTAATTTTTATTTTTATTTTGGGGTTTTATTTTGGGGTTTTATTTTTTTAGGTTTTTGTTTGGGTTTTTTTGTTTTAGGTCAGTTTTTTTTGGTGGGTAAAATTATCGTTATCTCTTATTTTCTTGGTAAAAGTTTAATCTCTCAGTAGTGGAGTTTTGGATAATTTTCAACGTTACTTAAAGACAGTGTTGGAGGAGGTGTGTTGGAGGAAGTGTGTTGGAGGAAGTGTGTTGGAGGATGTGTGTTGGAGGAAATGTTTTGGAGGAAGTGTGTTGGAGGAAATGTGTTGGAGGAGGTGTGTTGAAGGAAGTGTGAGGATGTGTGTTGGAGGATGTGTGTTGGAGGAGGTGTGTTGGAGGAAGTGTTGGAGGAGTGAAGTGTGTTGGAGGAAGTGTGTTGGAGGATGTGTGTTGGAGGATGTGTGTTGGAGGATGTGTGTTGGAGGATGTGTGTTGGAGGATGTGTTGGAGGAAGTGTGTTGGAGGATGTGTGTTGGAGGAATTGTGATGGAGAAAGAGTAATAGAGTGAGACACGAGAGAATATAATACATATACATTAGCATACATACATACATACATACATACATTACATTACATACATACATACATACATACATACATAACAAGCTTCCATTACCACTGAAGCTCGAACCATCTGCCCAGTGAGTGAGATACGGAAACGTTACCACTGAGCCACCGCACACTGCAACGGGACGACTATTGTTCAGTTATCAACAGAGAACTGATCAGAGGCATTGACTAGCACGGTGGTAAGGCTTCTCTCGTTCCATTCAAGAGACCATGGGTTCGATTCTCATTGGTAAAGGGAGGTTGATGCGTTTATTTAGTTTATTTATTCATGTACATATACATAGTTAATTATACATGAGAGATAGATGAAGTTAGTTAGTTGTTAGTCTGGTTAAGGTTGATGAAGAATATGTATACGTTAACTTTGTCTCCTAACTGATGGTGGTGGTTAACTGGACTGAGTTAAGGTTGAATCTTAGTGTTGGGCGTCGTATGGGAGACTCGCTCGTAAGGTAGACTCGCTCGTAAGGTAGACTCGTTCGTAAGGTAGACTCGTTCGTAAGGTAGACTCGTTCGTAAGGTAGACTCGTTCGTAAGGTAGACTCGCTCGTAACACTTTTAATTAACGGACAAAAAGTAATATAGGAACTGTTATGAATCCATCTTTGTGGTTCTTTTAAATCTCAAGTCAAGATAAATTTTTAGCATCCATTTTGGTGTCGTCTCTTAAGATTTTCAATTACTGGAAAAAATAGCGCAAGAACTATTGAAAAAAATATCATTGTGTCGTATCTTAACAAATTCAATACTCAACATCTCCAGATACGAGAATCAATTAAAATAGCAAATTCTGAGGATCTGTTTTTTTCTATAGTAACTTAAATGAAAGAAAATAAGGTACGATATATTAAGAAAACCGTATTTGTGTCTCAGTTAAATCAATTAAATACGTTCTTAATAACCCCACTAACACGTAAAAATTCTCCCCGATAAACCTTTGAGAACATGTGAGAGGGCTGGACACTGCCGGCCGGCCTCAGGGACCTTCTCGTGTCTAATACACATTCCTGCCGCCGCTCCAGGAAATGAGAGACTCGCAGCATTAGAGTGCCATCCAGCGCGGGTGGGAAGGTCGTAATTCCGAATCAAAGTTAAAGTGAATGGATCTCCCGCAGGAGGTTAAGGGATTACGTCGCTCTTGTTGTGATCGGGGAAGTTTCAGGTTAGTGGGTAAATTGAGCTTAAGCATGAGAGCCAACTTGTGGTGGTCGTCCTTCACGCTCTTCCTCCCGCAGGAGCTGAAGTTTGGCGTGGCGGGAGGGTCGTGACGGGGAGAACACGCTTCCCGCCCACCAGGAATTCTTGTATTTATGTAGTTTAAAAGTTGTCTGTGTGTGGTGATGGAGGTTGTGGTGCTTGGCGAGGGAGTCGGTGACCTGTGAGGGAGTCGGTGACCTGTGAGGGAGTCGGTGACCTGTGAGGGAGTCGGTGACCTGTGAGGGACAAGTCTTGACTTTATGTCTTGTAAAGGTTTCTCTTGACCTTGTTTATATTATTATAATTATTTTGTAACTTAATGATAACTATTTAGTTTAATATAATACCATATTATAATGGTCCCTACATGGCCCTGATGACCCGTTAAGGCCATGTCCCTACACCACACTGGGTAAAAAGTCCTCAGTACACAAGGCCAGGCACTGTACTCGGCCACCTTCACTTCCCCAACTGTAAAATTAGTCACTCCCTTCACAGCTTTATCCATACTGTCCATAGCAGGTCGCCAGGCTAAGAGGAACCACCACCACCACCACCACCACCACAAACAACCCCCACTACCACCATCCCCACCACCCCTCACACCACCATCCCACCACTACCACCATTACCATCCCGGACCCTTGTGAGAGATGCTGGCCGATGCATTTATGGCAAGAGGCGGGAGGTGGGTGGTGGGGTGGTGGTGAACGGGGATGGGACACGCAAAGGCCTGCAGGAGGGAGCCCAAGGTCGTCCTGTGTGTGTGTGTGTGGACAATACTCTGCTTCTGCTGCAGTAGTGGTGGTAGTAGTCCCCTGCTTCTCACCTATTGAACTCGTTACTGCTACTGCTGCCGTTACTGCCTCAGGTACTGTCCATTGCCTCTTCCTACAGTCTATTGCTGTTGCTCTATTCTGTGAACCATCCTCTTACTCCTTTTCCTTCTTCTCTTCCTTCCTCCTCTTCCTTCCTCCTCTTCCTTCTCCTCCTGTTTCTGCTCGATGAACAACTCGGTCCCTCTCCCATTACCATTGTTACTGCTGCTATTACTCCCTCACTCCTCCCTCACTCCCTCACTCCCTCACGCCTCCTCCTCCTTCTCACCCATAGCTGTGAGTCTCTCTCCATTGGGCTGAGAGACTACCACCTTTATAATCACGAGGATAATTGTTTTCTGAGGGAGAGATAAACATTGGTTCTCTGTCTCGCCATGACGTCTGTTGGAGAATATCTCTGGTAGTTCCTCACCTAATCTAACCTAATCTAACCTAATCTAACCTCACCTAATCTAACCTAATCTAACCTAATCTAACCTAACTTAATCTAACCTAATCTAACCTAACCTATTCTAAGCTAATCTAACCTAACCTAATCTACTTTATCTTCTATCATTAGTAAGTGACCCACCTGTGAGTGACCCATCCACGAGTAACCTACCCGCCTGTGAGTGACCCGCCTGTGAGTGACCCAGACTAGTAACAACACGCTCTCATTACTTCCTTTGTTCATCGTCCCCTTCCCGGTGTTGGTATACTCCTGCCATTCTCTCTGTAGGTAATCCTTAACTACTCCTATTTCTTTCCTTCATTCACTCTCTCTCTCTCTCTCTCTCCTACTTTTTTCCTTTATTCATTCTCTATTTTCCTCCTTCGTTCCTTCCTTCGTTCCTTCCTTCCTTCCTTCCTGAACCTCGTTAGACTTCTTCCCTCCCTCCCTCCCTCCCACCATCCTTCTCCTCTGCCTCCTTCCTCCTGCCCCCCCCCTGGACCATCCGGTATGCATAAGCTCATTCCATCGTCTTGCAAAATTCTGTTGTTGTTTTTTCTCATTTCTTTGTTTTATCATCCGTTCCATTTTTCATCTGAGTTCCTGTTTACTTTTGTTTGTTTGTTTGATTTGTTTATCCCGAGTGTGAGCGTCTTTCTGGTTGGCTGTCTGTCTGTCTGTCTGTCTGTCTGTTTATTTCACTCTCTCTCTCTCTCTGTCTTTCTCTCTCTCTCTCTCTCTCTCTCTCTCTCTCTCTCTCTCTCTCTCTCTCTCTCTCTCTCTCTCTCTGGTAAGGTTCTTCGCCAGAATACTGTGTGTGTGTGTGTGTGTCTGTCTGTCGTTCATTTGTTACACATCACCCCTCGTGTGTACTGAGTGCCTCCCTCCCTCTCGCCCCTCTTCCCTCTCCCCCTCTCTCTCCCCCTCCCCCTCCTCGCCCTCTCTCCAGTATTTGCACTATTTCCTTTGCATTTGCCGTCTCCTCGTTGCCGCCCACCCGACAAAATCCTTCCCAAGCTCTCTGCTTCGTTTTATAATTCTTGCAGAGTAATTCAGCATTTTTTAGGGAATCGCCTGTGTATTTTGCTTAATAATTCTTGCACAATAATTCAGCATTTTTTATAGTATTTGTGATCATTTTTGCTTTTATTTTATGAGAGCATTGGTGATAATTTGCGGGGTTTTTTTAATTCATGTAAAAAATTATTCGGAATCAATACAGTATTTTTGTATTGTTTATAAATTGTCCACTAAAAAAAAAGTTTAGCATATTTTTTTTTTATGAGTTCAGAAATGTGTTTTAAGATTTCCCTGCAGGTGTTGGTTGTGTGTCTGAGCTGTGAACGTTTATGGGATCGTTAAAGCTGCTCCAAACATTCTTGTATCTGTAAAACGCTTGTATAGCCTCAACCCTCTAAGTCCAAACAAGCCTCTTGGTGAACTGTGTGTAAAAATGTCTGTGTAAAAGTGTTTGTGTGGGGGGAGGAGATACCTGTGTGTCTTAGGGGGTGTCTGTGTGTCTGTAAAATATCTGTGTAAAGGTGTGTTTGTGTAAAGGTGTGTTTGTGTACTGTACCTGTCAGAATTGAGACCATATTGGTGGTTTGTAAGTCTGCAGAAATTAACATAGGAAATTTTGCAACTTTATCACGTCCCTACAGAGGTAATTATTCTTTGGGGGAGGGATGAAGAGGGGGAAGGGATGATGAGGAAGGGGGGAGGTAATGAGGTGGGGGAGGGGGTGAAGAGGAAGGGGAGGGGAGGTGATGAGAAGGGGCGGATGTGATGTGGGGAGAGAAATGATGAGGAGGGGAAAAGTGATGAAAGGGAGAGGAGGGGTTAATGAAGACGGAGGGGGGGAGGGAGGAGGGAAGGGGGCAGTGTTTTTCGTCAGTTTAATAAGGTCAGGTGTCAGGTGAGGGGAATATATTATTTTTTCGTCCAGGTAATATTGAGGTGAGACGTGAATGTGTGCACTGACCCTGACTATATCATTAAACAGTATAAACATTATATTCGGCTAACCTAACCTAACCAAACCTAGAGGATTTCGCGGGGTGAGGTGGCCAAGTAGACACACAGCTACCTTACTCTACAGTTGTGGAAGTGAAGGCGGTCGAGTACAGTGGTCTGAGAGTGTCTCGGGGTTGAACCAGCGACTCTTAGGACAGGGGACGAGAATTGTCTCTACTCGACCACCTCACCCACTAGCTCCTGTAGGTTAATTTAGGAGGTGAATTATGGAGCCTTACTGGAAGTTGCCTCTCTCTATCCTCCCCTGCGTGTTGCTAGAGGTTTTCCTCCTCTTCCTCCTCCTCCTCTTCCTCCTCCTCCTCCTCTTCCTCCTCCTCCTCCTCTTCCTCCTCTTCCCCCTCCTCCCTGCGTGTGTTGACAACATTAAGATGGTTTACAGTTTTATCTTCTTGTAACTATGTTAAACACCGATGGTAAGTTTCTGCGAGAAGGTCACCTGATGCTTGGGCGTGGCAGGTAGTGGCAGACATTGGTAGGTGGTGGCAGGCTGTGGTAAGTGGTGGTAGGGGGTGGCAAGCGGTAGCATGTGGTGGCAGACGGTGGCAGTTAGCGATAGGTTAGGTTAGCGAGACCAAAAACAAACTCCTAACATCCATGCAACCTAACGAGTGAAAAAAAGCAAAACAGAGACATAAATAGACTGATTGGATGATCGAATCCCTCTAATCACCAATCAACACCGCGAATTAATCCATAATACCATCAGACAGCTTCCACATCACCAACTGGACCTCTCCTTACCACAGTCACTCGGCTTGTTAGTGGGTGATGGGGCGTCGCAGAGCTGTGGTATTGTACGGTACACGGGGGTCGAGTCCCAGAGGTCAAACCCCTTCACCAGGATGATCTTGGAGACGCTGATCCTTGAGGGTGATGCTCGAGGACCACAGTGTTTCCTGACTGGCCTGTGAGGTGATGATTATTCGTGGACAGACAGACAGAGACAAACAGACAGACAGACAGATATACTTAAAGAGATAGACAAATAGAGATAGAAAAATATGTATCCTCGTACATATGGGAGGGTCGTCATTGACTCTCATATATATGTAAAAAGTCATCGTAAATATATACTAACAATACGTAGATTCATACGCTAACATGACAGGAAAATATCCAGTACTATGGCATTGTGATGATGGTTATGTGTGTGTGTGTGTGATAGATACAGTTGGTGAATACATACATACATACATACATACATACATACATACACCTTTATGATTTGTGTTTGTGAATTTACAGTATGAGTTTAGGAGAAAAAATTAATTACATACTCACGTTTTCTTACGATTACGTGTGTGTGTGTGTGTGTAATGTGGCGAGGAATTCATAGTGCAAATAATATCACCTCGCCTCGCCACCACTCACCGCCTCGCCATGACAGGAGGGCGAATAAAGAGCACCATATAGACAGACAGACCCAACAGAGTTATAGATATTACGACAATAAAACTGACAAAGAGGGGAATAAAAAACGACGGTGATGATGAGGTAAATCAATAGTGTTTTTTAAAGGTGAATCTTAGAGAGAGAGAGAGAGAGAGAGAGAGAGAGACACAGACACAGACAAATATCAATAACACTCATGACTCTTCCGTGCCCCTCCCAACACACACACACACACACACACACACACACACACACACACACACACACACAAACCTCCCCCACACGCAAAACACAAAAATTTTCCATTCCAAATCAGTTTTATTTCATCTAACATCCTCCGTTCATTCTTGCGATGTTTACCACTTACACTTTTATTACGTTTTTCTCTTATTCCTTCGTTTCTCGGCCTAATTTTACCTCTCAGGCGCCTCTTGTATTTCGCTTCAATTAAATTCCGACTCTCTCTCCTAGCTTAAGTGAGGTGGTTGGGGGGGTAGGAGGGAATACTTAGAAGAGGAAGAAAAGAGAGGAAATGAAAAAGAAGAAGGAAGGGGAAAAAGAGAAGAGAGGGGATGAAGAAGAATAATGAGGGAGAGGAGAGAACACATCTTGATAGAACGAATATCAGAAATAAAACATATGAACTTCACACACACACACACACACACACACACACACACACACACACACCCACACACATTCCTAGAACTCCTTTTAACACTTACGTCAAAGATCCCTCAGCGTGAAAAGGAGTTTAAAAAAAAAAATCCCCGAAACTTCCCCCGCCACCACGTCTTTTTTCCCTGTTCTTATTCCCGACAGTTTTCGACACGGAGAGCGAGTATTCTGTGTAGGGTGGAGCAGCGGTATCTCTGGAGGGAAGGAAATGTATACGATGTAGGAATAAGAAGAGGAGGGAAAAGGAGAGGAGAGGGGAAAAAGGAGAGAGAGGGGAGAGAGAAGGGAGGGATCATCCTAAGGCAGCGAACTTGTGATTTTAGCACATCAAAGGGCGACGAGGCGAGGTTGGTTCAGTAGCTTACAAACGAGTCTTTCTTTCGCTTGCTTCCTTCATTCATTCCTTCATTCATTCTTTTCTTCATTCTTTCTCTCACCCTTGTTGGTGTTTGAGCTAAGGTGGAAAACTTTGTTGGCAATGTCTCGTGGCTTTGTTTATTATGCATGGTGTTGTGTTGTTGTGTTGCTGTTATTGTGTTGCTGTTATTGTTGCTGTGTTGCTGTTTCTGTTGCTGTATTGTTGTGTTGCTGTTATTGTGTTGCTGTTATTGTTGCTGTGTTGCTGTTTCTGTTGCAGTGTTGTTGTTTCTGTTGCTGTGGTTACTTATGCTTTTGCTGTGTTACTGTTACTGTTGCTGCTACTGTTGCTGCTACTGTTGCTGTATTGCTGCTACTATTGCTGTGCTGTTGCTGCTTCTGTTGTTGTGTTTCTGTTGCCTTAGGTTGCCGTTGCTATCTGTACTATTCTTCGGTAGTCAGCACAAAATGCACCTTCTGAGGTCTGGTCACACAACGTCAGCTCTCAGAACACGGCCAGATCTTGAAGGTCCCTCACAAGAAGTCAGCCGTCAGCCAGAAAACAAGAACATCTGACTCAACCTCCTTCCTGCGTCTTGATCCCGTTAGAACCTTCAGGAATTTGGGTGCTGTTGTCAGGTGAAAGTAAAGGAATGTCCCAAACACCTGTCGTCCCATGAGGAGTTTGGAACAGGTGAGAGGCAGCAGTTAATGACTTGCCTGAATACCTGTTTGGCTAATTGGTTCACCTGAAGATTCGATCCCCCACAGGTAATTTCATCTTAGGATTAACCTAACCTAACTTAACCTAACCTAATGCTAACCTAACCTAACCACCCCCAGGTAGGGTTAGGGTAGTTCAGCATCAGGTGAAACAAGCTTGAGGGTGTCTAATGTTCAGGTGCTTCGTTTTATTTAATCTTTATTTGCTAGTATGGTCAGGTGGTAAGGCTGGCGGGGTGTGGCGGCAGGTGTAATGTTTATAGGTACACCTACACCTGTATTATCATTAACTCTCTCTCTCCCTCTCTCTCTCTCTCTCTCATGCACACACACACACACACACACACACACACTATTTTCCGTTGTATCCTAAAAAAAAAAACACAGTTTGTTGCACCAACATAAAAAAACTGCATCATATTCTGTACAGTTAATAAGAAAAACACAAACACTGCATTTAATATGAAAAAAACACACAAACACTGCATTATTTATTCTTATGACACCTAAAGCAACATTCGGACAAAATTAAAAACACTGTATTCATTTGTCTTATATATACAATAAAACAAACAAATAATCATCAACACATTAGACAAATTAGACAAAAACATAAACAGATACTAACTCATAAAGGATCATTTAATGTAAAAAAAAAATTCATTCCACTGTTTTATTGAGTCAAAACCTGTAGTCCATTAACCTTACATATTACAGGTAAGGTTAATGCCCTTTATACAGGTAAGGTCAGTGCCCTACATATAAATTTTATAGTGTATGTCTGTTACGGTATTACCTGATGCAATATCCATTTATTTTTGCCTACAGAGTTTTTACCTGTTGTGAATTGTTAAATGATTTCGTGTTTTTTTTTGGGGGGGAGAAGGTCATTGTTAGTGTTTTGTTTTCTCATTATTTTGTGTCTGTGTTTTTTTTTCTTCATTCATTCATTCATTCATTCATTCATTCTCTTTCGCTCTTTCTTCTCTCTCTCTGTAAAAATAGAAAGAAAAACAGAGACAGCCAGACAGACAGACAGACGAAATAGACAGACGGACAGAAAGACAAAATAGACAGACAGACACGAAATAGACAGACAGACACACACAGACAGACAGACAGACAGACAGACGAACTAGACAGACGGACAGAAAGACAAAATAGACAGACAGACAGACGAAATAGACAGACAGACACACACAGACAGACAGACAGACAAACAGAAAGACAGACAGACAGACATACAGACAGATTAGACAGACAGAGAGTGAGTTAAATAGTCATTATAAATTCACATTTCTTAATCACATATAATCGCCATAGATCAGGCGGTGTAATACCTAACTACACGTTAATACACCAGTAATGTGGTTATGATTACAACAACCAATACCAGGATAACATAACGGGATGGTTGTTTAATGGACAGAATTATCATGGTAAATGTAACAACAACAACAACAATAATAACAATAATAACAGTGACAATAACAACAACAACAACAACAATAATAATAATACCAATGACAATAACAACAACAACAATAATAATAATAACAGTAATTGCTACGACAACGACAACAACAACAACAACAACAACAACAACAACAACAACAACAACAATAATAATAATAATAATAAAAAGAACATTGTAAAACAAATATACTTCAATATTACCAACTTAAACATTTATCTCTATATCTATCTTTCTGTCTGTCTGTCTATCTGTCTTTCTGTCTGTCTTTCTGTCTGTCTGTCCATTTATATGAGTTAATCAAAAAGTCAGTAGTCTCTTGAGGTAGGAAAAATATAACACTATGTAGCTCCTGAACTAAAAATGGTCGTAGAGATTTATAAATAAAATTCTCTTTATTGAGTGTTCAGGAATGTTGATTAAAAGATGAGGTGGAAGGTAGATAGGTTGGTTCCCTCCCTTCATTCCTCCCTCATTCCCTCCCTTATTTATTGCTTCCCTGCCTCCTTCTCTCCCTTCCACCTTTCTGCATTCCCTCCTTCCCTTATTCCATCCCGTATTTATTGCGTCTCTGCTTCCCTCTCTCATTCCCTTCCTTATTCCTTCTTATTCCTCCTTCCTCCCACACACACACACATACTAACTCTGTCCTTCCCACCCTCCTTTCCTCTCGCAGTTCCTTTTCTCATTATCTCCCTCTCTTCCTCTCTTTCTCTCCCTCATTATCTCCTCTCTTCCTCCCTCTCTCCCTCATTATCTCCCTCTCCTTATCTCCCCTCATTATCTCCCTCTCTTCCTCTCTCTCCCTCTCTCTCTCTCATTATCTCCCTCTCTCCCCTCATTATCTCCCTCCCCACACCACAAGGACAACACTCCATCAACATAATCTGCCTCTCACTTTAATACCTTTCCTCCTCCATCTTCTCAACACAACACCTGGCCTCCACCACCACCACCAACACACTCCCACCCCACCCACCCCACCCCACCTCCACCACCACCACACTCCACCACCACACACCACCACGACCAACACCTCCACCACCAACACCTCCTATCACCCACCACCTCTACCACCACCACCTCCCCACCCACACCTCCCCCACTCCCACCACCACCAACACACTCCCACCCACCCTCCCATCCCCCCTCCACCACCACCACACCTCCCACCACCACACCTCCACCACCACCACACTCCACCACCACACTCCCACCCCTGCCCTCCACCCACACACACTCCCACCCACCACCTCCCACCCCCACCTCCCACCCACACTCCCACCACCACACTCCCCACCACCTCCCACCCACACACTCCCCCTCCCACCACCACACTCCCACTGCCCACCTCCACCACACCTCCCACCAGGCCAGCCCCCAGTCACCATCCCTACTGTTACATACAGTAGGCTCTAGTATGCCTATAGTCCTGTTGTGTTATTAAAAGATCAGCATTTATGAGTCTATGTCCAGTCTCTCTCTCGTAACTTGACTCTACGGGGGAGTCTATATGAGGCTGTAGAGTCTATGTGAGGCTGTAGAGTCTATGTGAGCTGGAGAGTCTTATGTGAGGCTGTAGAGTCTATGTGAGGCTGTAGAGTCTATATGAGGCTGTAGAGTCTATGTGAGGCTGTAGAGTCTATGTGAGGCTGTAGAGTCTATGTGAGGCTGTAGAGTCTATGTGAAGCTGATAGAGTCTATGTGAGGCTGATAGAGTCTATGTGAGGCTGTAGAGTCTATGTGAGGCTGAGAGAGTCTATGTGAGGCTGATAGAGTCTATGTGAGTCTGATAGAGTCTATGTGAGGCTGATAGAGTCTATGTGAGGCTGAGAGAGTCTATGTGAGGCTGATAGAGTCTATGTGAGGCTGATAGAGTCTATGTGAGGCTGATAGAGTCTATGTGAGGCTGATAGAGTCTATGTGAGGCTAAAATAATCAAAATACGAATGATGATACACATAAAAGTATTGTCATGCAAATTTGGCTTAATAATACGAATAATTTTTTGCATGGAAAGTATTTTTACCTCCCTCCCCTCTCTCTTCTCCTCCCTTTCCCTTCCTCTCCCCTTCCTCTCCCTTCACGCTCTCCCCCTCCACCTCCTTCCCACCTACCTGACCAACCCCCTTCAATCCCCTCCGTCCGTCCTTACCTGACCATCCCCTCCCCTCCTATCTTCCCTTCCCTCCCCATCCCTCCGTCCCCCCATCCCTTCCCTCCACTCTCCCTCCTTCATCACCCGAGTCTCTCCTAGATCACAGTTTTCTATGATTTAATGGACTTTTTAAACCAAGTTAAATTATCATTCAGAAAAATATCCCATCACTCAATTGCATAAATTATGGGAACATCGTAAATACATTATATAAATTTAGATACAATATACATTATAATTTTCATAGTTATAGACATTCATTTGACTTTCTACTAAGGTAAATATTATAATTTTCGTAATGATAAGACTCTCAATTGACGCTTCACCTGGGGAAAATGGCGAGGTGGAGTGGTTTAGTCAAGGTGAGGTGGAGGTAAGTCAGATCAGGTCAGGCTGGTCAGTCAGTCGATTCATGTGTGTGTGTGTGTGTGTGTGTGTGTGTGTGTGTGTGTGCGTGTGTGTTTGTGTGTGTGTGTGTGTGTGTGTGTGTGTGAATTAACAAACTCACGTGTGTCTATACGGCTCACGTAAACACTAAACAAAACAAAAAAAATCTCTCTTACATAAACTGAAATTAACAAACTCACGGGTGGTCGGTACGGGTCACATTGACAATAATACATCGAGGCGACCAGAAGCAGCTTTAGGGTAACAAACATCCTCATGGACCCGGTAATAGAACCCGGGTATATGATCTTTCATTTCCTCGGGTTCTTTCCCATTTTTTCCCCCTGAATTGGGTCTGCAGTGCGTGTAGGTCCAATTATCTGGCGGGAAAAATACTCTCGAACTACGATTGCTTATTAGCATTTGCATAAAACAATTTGAATCATGATATATCGAGAGAGATAGAGAGAGTGAAGGTCGTTTAGTGAGTGTTATGATTGCTGAGAGGTACAGGTGTGTGGTGTTAATGGTACAGGTGTGTGGTGTTAATGGTACAGGTGTGTGGTGTTAATGGTACAGGTGTGTGGTGTTAATGGTACAGGTGTGTGGTGTTAATGGTACAGGTGTGTGGTGTTAATGGTACAGGTGTGTGGTTAATGGTACAGTTAATGGTACAGGTGTGTGGTGTTAATGGTACAGGTGTGTGGTGTTAATGGTACAGGTGTGTGGTGTTAATGTTACAGGCGGTGGTGTTAAGGTACAGTGAGGTGGTATTAATGGCACAGGTGGTGGTATTACAGGTAACACAATTGTCATGTTACCTGATGACATTTACTAATTAGTGTTCTTAAAATAATTATAAAACACTTGATAATAGACAACAACTGTATGTTATTATTAATAGTCCATCTGTCTATCTGTGTGTATTCGATAGATTATCTACCTATATACATATTCTCTCTCTCTCTCTCTCTCTCTCTCTATCGTTATCATTCGCCCTCTTCCCCTCTTCCCATTTTTTCACCTAAATCGAGTTCACTTTCTCATTTGTCCTGCCCTCTCATCTACCCCTGTCTATAGCCCTCTCATCTACCCCTGTCTATAGCCCTCTCATCTACCCCTGTCTATATCCCTATGATCTACCCCTCTCTATAGCCCTCTCGTCTACCGCTCTCTATATCCCTATCATCTACCCCTCTCTATAGCCCTCTCGTCTACCCATCTCTATAGCCCTCTCATCTACCGCTCTCTATATCCCTATCATCTACCCCTCTCTATAGCCCTCTCGTCTACCCATCTCTATAGCCCTCTCATCTACCTATCTCTATAGCCCTCTCATCTACCGCTCTCTATATCCCTATCATCTACCCCTCTCTATAGCCCTCTCATCTACCCCTCTCACCTGCCCTCTCACACCAAATTATTAAGAATATTTTTATCACTATATTCAGCTGTATGACTTTATTACCTAACTGATAAACTGATGGAAGTCTGCCTCTCTTGATCTGACTGGTGGATGGTGTTCGTACGTGAGGGATGTTTTATTTTCCCCAGTAAGTCACTAACACAGGCAGCGACCAACTCTAGATCATCCTGGGATTTTAATTAATATTCAATTTAGAGAATATACAATTGTTATTTTTTATTAGAATTTTACTCTATTAAAATATGTAAATGTAATATTTCTTTCTTTTAATGAAATATTGCCCGGGGGTTGTGGGGAGGGGGGTGCTGTGGTGTGCGGTGGTTGAGTGGATACTGTACTGACCTGTTGTTGTAAAGGTCACTGGTTCATGTCAAAGGCGCCCCCAGGTCACCCAGCTGTGAATGTGTACCTGAATTTACTGTTGAGGAAATAACAGTGATCATGTGAATCTTTTAACCGATATCAATATATCAAAAAGTATCAATACAGTGAAACCTCGATATAACGGACTTTTCTTTCCTTTTAGTTCGTTAGATGGAGGTTTCACATCTAACGGACCCTAGCTATAACGGACTTTCCTCTCAATATAGTCCGTTAAAAAGAGGTTTCACTATAGTAAACATTACTCTCTTAACATTGTCTCTATGATCAAGATGTTTATACTAACATAACATAATGTTACCTGCCTGTCATAATGTGTGACAGGTACGAGGTATTATGGGCCACTAATTAATACTACCTAAATAATGAAGGTGTTTTGATTACCTGTGGAGGGAGGTAGATTGTGGTAATTGTGGTAGTGGTGGTAATTGTGGTTGACAGTTATGGTAATAGTTGGTTTTAGTAGGGGTTGTGATGATGGTGTTGTTGGTGGTGATGGTGGTAGTTGTGGTGGTAGTAATGGTGGTAGTAGTGGTATCAACAATAGTGGTAGTGAGGGTAATGGTAGTAGTAGTAGTAGTGATGGTAGTAGCGGTGGTAGTAATGATAGTGATGGAAATGGTAGACGTAATAGTGATGGTATCAACGGTGGTAGTAGTAGTGTCAACAATGGTGGTAGTGATGGTGGTAGTTAGGGTGATGATGGTAGCACTGGCCTGACCTCACCTAACCTCACCCCCTCCCCCCTCCGACCGCTCTCTCTAATTATCTTTTATTCACTGCGGCGAAGGGGAGAGAGAGGGGAGGGAAAGAGGAGAAAAGGGAGAGAGAGAGAGAAAGGAGAGAGAGAGAGAGAGAGAGAGAGAGAGAGAGAGAGAGAGAGAGAGAGAGAGAGAGAGAGAGAAAGAGAGAGAGAGAGAGAGAGAGAGTAGAAGTGAACAGAGTCAAAAAAGGTTATAATATTCGCCAAGTTAAAAATATGTTTTTTGTGGAGGTGTAGCCATTGTTGTATTGTTCTTGTTGATGTGCTTTTTGTTATTGTGACGGAACCTGCTGGGAAGAGAGAGAGAGAGAGAGAGAGAGAGAGAGAGAGAGAGAGAGAGAGAGAGAGAGAGAGAGAGAGAGAGCAGCAAACCAACAACAATATCATATTACTTGGTATTTTGTTTTTATCACAATGACAGAGAGAAAGTGAGAGAGAGAAACGGTGAGAAGCACAGAGAGTGAGAGGGACAGACAGACAGACAGACAGACAGACAGACAGAAACAAGTAAAATTAAACTGTGTTAGGTCGAGGCAGAAGGAAAGTCCACCAGCCGTCACACACACACACACAGTTCCTGGTGGATGGTGGGGAGGGAGGGGAGGGTGAAGGGAGGTGAAGGGGTTGGAGGAGGGGAGGAGGGAGGTAAAGGAAGGAGGGAGAAAGTAGAGAGAGAGAGAGAGAGAGAGAGAGAGAGAGAGAGAGAGAGAGAGAGAGAGTGTGTGTGTGTGTGTGTGTGTGTGTGTGTAGATAATTTACATATCTGGGTTAATTTTAGTGTTTATTGACATTTTTTCCTGTTATTTTCTTTGTTTTTATTTGTTTGTTTTTGTTTTTATCGTAGTTTTTATTTAGCATTGTTTCCTCGACTTATCATCAGGTGTCGAGCATAAAATATCCAACATTAGCAGACTCCACTATTGACATGTTGACTAACCTTCATTATTCTTGTTTTCTCAGTAAATAAAGACATATTGTCCCTAGTCTGGCGAGGTCTGGCTCAGGTTAAGGTCTGGTGAATCCGGTGTGTCTGATATGGCTGATGGAAGGTGTGTGAGGGTTGTTAGTCTGGTGCTGGTGGATAGATGACAGGTGTGTGGATGTTGTCCAGCAGTTGTGTTATTACTGGGTGACAGGTGTGTGGGTATTGGTGTGAGTGTTGGTGTGGTACAGATAAGTGACAGGTGTGTGTGTGTGTGTGTGTAGATGTCCAGCGCAGGTATGTGAGTGTCCATCAGGAAGGAGAGAGAGAGAGAGAGAGAGAGAGAGAGTTGTTTACAGCCTGCAACTCACAAGTCTCCCCCAGTATTCTGTAAGAGTTCTTTCCTGAGACGACACAACCTCTTCCCTGGGTCCTGAATACCAATCAAGTGGCTTGAAGACATTCTGCCTCCTCTTCCTGAAGGAACACGGGGGAGGGTTGGTGTACTGTTGATCTTGGACGGCTGATGTGTAGCTGTCACTCTTCACTGGAGGAGGAGGGGGGGCAGGGAGGAGGTAGGAGGAGAGGGGCAGGGAGGAGGGGTAGGAGGGAGGAGGGACAAGGAGGGAGGTAGGGAGGAGGAGGGGGCAGGGAGGAGGGTTGGGGAAGGCAAGAGAGGGAGGAAGATGTGGGGGCAGGGAGGGTGGTGATGGGGAGGCAAGATAAAGAGAAGGTGAAGATGGTGAGAGGAGGTGAGGGGAGAAGGGGGTGAATAAAACAGGAAGGAGAGGAGGGGGGGGGGAGAAAACAGGAAAACAGGCGAAGAAGATAAAGAGGAGGAGAACAAAAAAGGAGAGCAGGAAAGGAATAAAAAGGGGAAGACAAACAAGAGTAGTGGAAGACGAGGAATAGAAGTGGGCAAAGAGTGAGAAGTAAAAGTCAAGGCTGCAAACTCTCACAATGAAGGCTGTTATTTTGGTCGTCATTTTTGTCTTCGCCACAACTTTTTCCCAGCCAAGGATTTTTTTATTTATTTTTTTTTTATTAAAGTTTAATGAAAGAGAAGACGGTAACTTTAAGACATGCTGAATCAGATTATTATGATCAGATTAAACGACTGATGAAAATTTTTAAGTGATTTTTTGAAGGGATGTGAGTGATAGGCTCCTTCAATAGTTTTATATAATGGGAACACTTCACTTCAACCTGCGTCAGATTTGAACCGATAACATGGATATGAATTTCTCCTTTCGATATTAATGTTTTTGCTTGTATATTGAGTAACTACAACAAAATCAACAACAAAAACAGCAACAAAAATAATATCTTCCTTAAAATAAACATCTAATGGCTTTTGTTAACTATATCTTTTGTTAAATTGCCTTATTATTTGCCATTGTTTGTATACCTGCACTGTATTACACACTATATACTGTACCTGCGTTGTCTATATACATACTGAGCCCTGTATAAATTTGTATGACGATTTTGATGACTATCTATCTATCTATCTATCTATCTATCTATCTATCTATCTTTCTATCTATCTATCTATCCGGTTGTTTTGCACTTAGGACCAAAAAACAAACACTGTCAGTCTCCATCAATAATATAGCCAACACATGAGACGGGTCAGGTGGTGGCAGACTTGTTCCTGACACCAGAGGGAGGGAAGAAGGCAGGGAGGGACGGAGGAGGGAGGGACGGAGGGAAAGATGGCTGGAAGGGGAAGGAGGGAGGGAGGGAGGGATCAGTTCACCGTGTTGGCAGGTGGAAGTATCATGAACTTGTTGTGTTCATGTAAGCATCGCGTCAGTTACACGTTCACTGGTGCAGGACAAGCTGGAACCGTGTTTATTTCCGGGTGGGGCTCTGGTGAGGACGGGAGGTGGTGGTGGTGGTAGTGGTGGTGGTGATAGTGGTGGTGATAGTGGTGGTGGTGATAGTGGTGGTGGTGATAGTGGTGGTGGTGATAGTGGTGGTGGTGATAGTGGTGGTGATAGTGTGGTGGTGATAGTGGTGGCATAATAATAATAATAATAATAATTAACGGTTTATTGAAAGAGCTTGGCAGCCAGAAGGCTGAAAATTTACAGTTACATATTTGGGGAATGGGTTACGAATTACAAATAATATAAAAGTAACATAAGTGACACAAATAAGACATATAATAACTAGATGGGGAAAAGCTCAAACTACAGTTCATTTCAACATAGTGACAGTGTAAGGAGCAGTGTTTACTGGGAGTGAATACACTGATTTATTACAAGTTATTGATAATTTTTACAATGGTTGGGACTGGGTTGTTCTTATAGCGATCAGTTCGTGCACGTATGGGCTGGATGCGGTTGTGGTGTCGAACAGCAATTCTCGGACAAGGGATCTCAGGTGGTAGTAAGACTGTCGGGGATGGTGTATAGTGGTGGTGATAGGGTGGTGGTGATAGGTGGTGGTGGTGGTGATAGTGGTGGTGATGGTGGTGGTGGTGATAGTGGTGGTGGTGATAGTGGTGGTGGTGATAGTGGTGGTGATAGTGGTGGTGCTGATAGTGGTGATGGTGGTGATAGTGGTGGTGGTGCTAGTAGTGGTGGTGATAGTGGTGGTGGTGATAGTAGTGGTGGTGCTAGTAGTGGTGGTGATAGTGGTGGTGATGGTGGTGGTGGTGATAGTGGTGGTGGTGATAGTGGTGGTGGTGATAGTAGTGGTGGTGCTAGTGGTGGAGGTGGTGGTGGTGATAGTGGTGGTGGTGATAGTGGTGGTGGTGCTAGTGGTAAGATAAATAGCCCAAACATGTTTACTTTACATAACACAGACAGGATGAGCCACGTCACGACACGAATTGTTTATCAGTGAGAGATAAAATGGCCAATGACATCCTCTCATTATCTCGTCCTAACCTAACCTAACCTAACCTAACCTGTCAGAACATCTACCTTAGTGTTAATTAATGACCAGGCAGTGATGAAGCTCACATCATCATCATCATCATCATCATCATCATCATCATCGCTGGGTCAATAGTTGTTGGTAAGTGAGATATACACAGACCTGAGTCACGTCAGACAATGGATGGTGGTTGATGATGCAAGGAGACACACACACACACACACACACACACGCACACACACACACACACACCATTGACCTGGATACGTGTGTGTGTGTGTGTGTGTGTGTGTGTGTGTGGTGTGTGTGTGTGTGTGTGTGTGTGTGTGTGTGTGTGTGTGTGTGTGTGTGTGTGTGTGTGTGTGTGTGTGTGTGTGTGGTGCTCGGGAAGCATTATAGTGGAGGTGGGAGTCATTCTGTGTCTGCCTCTTCCTGATTGCAATACCGAGACCGTCATCCGGTTGTTGACAGCGTCTTTACTCACTCACTCACTCACCCACTCACTCACATCTTCACCACCACATCCACCACTCCTCACTTACATCTTCACTCACTCACCCTCCCACTCCCACTCACCCTCACTCACCACCCCACACCACTCCAACACTTTCACTCCTCCACCGGTGAGAAAGGATTGTCTATCACCACAACCACGACCACAACCACGACCACAACCACACACAACCACACACAACCACGACCACAACCACACACAACCACAACCCACACGACCTGTTGTCATGTCTTGTGCAGTTTCCATTGATGTTATTTTGACAGTAAGGAAAATATACAGGATACATTACAACATTTATTCCTGTACTTCAAGTGTATATTTCTCTCCTTTGTAGGAAGAAGAGGAGGAAGAAGAGGGGGAGGAGGAGGAGGAGGAGGAGAAGGAGAAGGAGGAGATAAAGAGAAGAGAGAATGATGGTTAGAAGGTCAAAAAAGAAGAAGGGCTAAAGAAGGAGGAAGAGGAAGGAAAGATGAAGAGGAAGAAGAACAAGAGGAGGTGAAAATTATGATAATAGGACACAAGAAGAAGAGAGAGAGAAGAAAGTAGAGAAAAAGGATACGAAGAAGAGGAAGAAGAAAATGAAGACGAGAAGGAGGAGGAGTAAGAAGAAGAATGATGATGATAAATTATGCATGACACACAACGACTCAGTCTCAAGGTAACTCTTCTTACCTTCCTCTTTATCCTGGTTGATGTCCTTCCTCTTCCTCTTCCTCCTCATCCCTACCTCCTAATCCTCCTCCTCCTCCTCCTCCTCCTCCTCCTCCTCCTGCTCTCCCTCCTCCTCCTCCAAAGCAAACTTACACGAAAAAATCACGAGGGAAAAAAAAACCTAAATACTCTGATAATTGCCTTAAGACACAATCACGTAATCAGTCTCAAAAACTATCAGTAATCCTAGAACATCGTTCGCAGTGGACACTTGGTATAATGATCATCTACAACAGGAAGTCAGCCTGGTTCCCCGTTCATCTCCTGATCCTTCCGTGTTGGGTCATATTATACAGGTCAAGCTTTGATGTTTGATCTGTTTGTTGCGTGACCTGACCTCTTAAGATGCCTGGTACACCTTGCAGTTAAATTCTCTCTCTCTCTCTCTCTCTCTCTCTCTCTCTCTCTCTCTCTCTCTCTCTCTCTCTCTCTCTCTCTCTCTCTCTCTCTCTCTCTCTGTCTGTACTCACACACCAGCCAGCACAGAGCGTGTTTGTGTACACTATGTGGGCCAACGAGGCTAACCGGAGCCCAACATCAAGCACAGACACGTGAAGGGGGAAGGCTGTGTTAGATAGATAGGTAGATAGATAGATAGAGTGTATTGTTTGCGAGAGGGAAGAGGAAGAGGAGGATAAGGACCAATTTTTGTGAGGAAGGAAGAAGGGGAGGAAGAAGAGGAGTAGGAGAAGTAGAAGAAGGAAGAGGAGGAGGAGAAAGAGGAAGAAGAGAAAGAGGAGCAGGAAGAGAAGGAGGAGGAGGAGAAGTAGAAGGAAGAGAAGGAGAGGAGAGAATGGAGATATATAAACCAATTGACGTCTTGACTTTCTCGTTATGGTGAAAAATGTGAAATGTTTACTTGAATGTTAGAGTCAATATTCAACCCCTTTATACACCAGGTCTCTGGCTGTGAATGTTTGTCTGAACGTTTCTACTTTATCTTCAACATTTTTCGAACTCATTCTCTATATTTTATAAGGATATAGAATGTTATGGCCTAAGATGTGGTGTACGTTTTTGGTTTGAGGTGGTTACATACACACAAACACACACACACACACACACACACACACACACACATAGGTCCCACCCCCACAACACCGAAATGTAGATGAATTGATAAACACCTCAAGTGGGAATACTCAGGCCCCAGGCTGGCAGCCCCCTACCTTGACTTGCAGATTGAGGCTGAGCATATGCAGTCTGTCCGGGGCCACCACACCAAGTTAGTTTATTAGCATACAGGCAATAACGTAGACTGAGCTAATACCTTTGATAGACCGACCGATAGACTGTTGTGTGATGACGATAGATTGGTGTGGTGATAGACTGTTGTTGTGATAGACTGTTGTGTGATGACGATAGATTGGTGTGGTGATAGACTGTTGTTGTGATAGACTGTTGTTGTGATAGACTGTTGTGTGGTGATAGACTGTTGTGTGGTGATAGACTGTTGTGTGGTGATAGACTGTTGTGTGGTGATAGACTGTTGTGTGGTGATAGACTGTTGTGTGGTGATAGACTGTTATGGTAAGAGACCGTTGTGGTGATGATAGATTATTGTGATGACGATAGACTGATTTATGACGATAGATTGTTGTGATGACGAGCTGGGAGACTGTGTCAGGGCTGGGAGGGGCTGTCTCGGGGCTGGGAGGGGCTGTCTCAGGGCTGGGGGCTGATTCAAGCGTTTAGTGACTTTAATTGACAAGAGATGAAGTCTGGAGATTACCTGAGAACGATTCATTACTCTCTCTCTCTCTCTCTCTCTCTCTCTCTCTCTCTCTCTCTCTCTCTCTCTCTCTCACATTCAACACACAATCACCTGGGGAGGAAATAATGGTGCTGGAGCCATACAGGTAATGATGATGGTGTTATTGGCGCACAACACCTGTAAGTACCACGGCATCAGTCCTTATTCTCAAAAGTTCCTAAGTTAAAATTTTCCCCTTAACCAAAAAACGTAAGACTATTTTACTTAGGGTAGAGTCTTAGCACAGTTTCGACACCATATAAGCCGCCATATTTGTTTAAGTAACCTGTATATTACTTATTTTACTTATTTCTTTTAGATTATCTTAAGGTGATTTTTTCTCGTAAGTGTGAAGCAGTAATTAAGTAAAGGTAGAGTCTTAGTGTATCTTTGACGCCATTTTGTTTATATCTTACGTCTCTTCAACCCACGTGTACTAGGGAAGTTATCACGTCATCAACAATAAACTTACGACACTGTGGAGGAGGAAATTGACTTACGAGCGACTGAGAATATAGACTTGACACATAGGTGGTACTTAAGGCAGGTGTACAGTGACCATTAGCGACTAACACACACACACACACCATCATCATTACCTGTGTGTGTGTGTGTGTGTGTGTGCGTGTGTGCGTGTGTGTGTGTGTGTGTGTGTGTGTGTGTGTGTGTGTGTGTGTTTAAAGAGAAAGATTGAAATAAGAAGAGGGGAAATAAATGGAGGGAGAGAGAGAGAGAAACAAAGGAAGAGAGAGAAAGGGGGAGGAAGTGAGGGAAAATTAGGTAGAGAGAGAGAGAGAGAGAGAGAGAGAGAGAGAGAGAGAGAGAGAGAGAGAGGAAAGGAAAGGAAAGGAAAGGAAAGGAAAAGGAAGAACAAAAGAGTAAGAGAAGAGGAAGGAAAGTGGCGGATGAAGTGAGAGTTTATCAGGATGTTGATTGTTCAGGTAACTGGAGAAAAAGGGGGGAGAGGGGGAGGAGGGGAGAGGGGGAGGAGGGAGAGGGGTGGGGGAGGGAGACGAAGGAGGGGAGGGTAGGGTTAGGAGGAGGGAAGGTGGGAAGGAAGAAGAAATAATGAAGAGAGGGAGGGAAGAGAGAGATACGAGGAAAGAGAAAAGTAACGGAGTGAAGGGAGAGGGGAGGAAGAAAGTGGTGAATAAAGAAGGGAGACAGTGAAAGAGAGGAAATAATAGAAGGAAGGAGGAGGAAGGAGAAGGAATAATGAAGGAGTATGATGTGTTAAGGAGGTAGGTTAGGGGTGTCGAATGTCCGAACAGTTAAAGAAACGGCCAAGAGAGAGAGAGAGAGAGAGAGAGAGAGAGAGAGAGAGAGAGAGAGAGAGAGAGGGGAAATAATAGAAAAAAAGGAAAGAGAGAAGATATAGAGAGAGAAGGAGATGGGAAATAGGAGAGGGAGAATGAGTGAGGGAGGGTTAGAGAATGTAAGAATGTTGATTACCCAATTAGAAGGAAAATAGAGAGAGAGAGAGAGAGAGAGAGAGAGAGAGAGAGAGAGAGAGAGAGAGACCTGACTACGGGTGTTGATTGTCAAAGCATCAGGAGAAGGAAGGGGAGCGAGGGAAAGAGAATAAAAGAGGGAGAAGTGAAGAGACAGAGATAAATCAACAGAAAGAAAGAGAGACAAGGCAGATTCCTTCTCTCAACACCACATACCTTCACCACACACCATCACCACACACCATCACCACCACACACACCACTACACAGCACTACCACATACCACACACCATCATCACTCACTATTAACCACACACCATCACCACACACCAACACCACATACCTTCACCACACACCACTACACAGCACTACCACACACCATTAACCACACACCATCACCACTCACTATTAACCACACACTATCACCACACACCAACCCCCATATACCTTCACCACACACCACTACACAGCACTACCACATACCACACACCATTAACCACACACCATCACCACACACCATCACCACACACCATCACCACCACACACCACTACACACCACCACCATCACCACAACACAAAAACACTCCAGGTAAGGTTAACCAAAAGTCATCATTACCTGAGATAGACACACGTCATCATCCACAGGTGTGTCGGGGCCCTCAGCCACACATGCGAACGATGAATTAACCTGAGTTAGCACGAGCCTCAGGTCACACAGTTCATGGATTGTCTTTAATATTTAGGTAATTATCGGTCATTATCGTCATTCAACGTCTGGTTTAATTTTTATAGTCGTTCGTAAAATTGATATAAACAGGTGTACTGATTATGTAATTATTATTTTTTTACCTGAAGATTAATCAGGTTAATGATTGGAATATTATACCTGACACATTATTTATCATCTTTTTCATGGTAGTATATTTTTTGTTACTGAAAAGAATTATTGGGGATATTTTTTAAAACGACTAACTAATGCTCCCGAGGCAGTGTGGATATAGTACACTGTATACTAACTCTCGGTACATAAGGCCGCCGGTACTGTACTTGGCAACCTTGAGTACCCCAAGCGCGAACCAGAGACCCTTAGGATAGGAAATGAGCTCTGTAACCACTCAGCCACAGCAGCCCTCTTTACAATATAACGAACAGCTATTGCCGTCTATGTACAGGGCATGGCAGAAACATACACTACCAACGTTTACTGACCTAGATCACCTCGGTAGTAACCTTTGTGACACCCTGTAGTGTGAGCGACATCAAAGAACCAAAAGAGTTATGGATTTTCTTCTTATTCTCCAAGACACAGGTTTGATCTAAAGGTTGCATGTTGCAGTTTGTGGTGTAAGTCAATTTGTTGCAGAGAAAGTTTCCATGTTGCATTATCTGATGTAAAAATATCAGTTACAGTAAATATACTTTCATTTTATTATTGTATTATTCGCTCTAAGAATACTATACGTACTGTAATATATGTTACAGGATTACATGTTGCAATATCCATGGCTATTTTTTTTTTAATTTGCAATATCTGAATTTAAGATTATTTCAATGTTGCAATATCTGCTTTAAGACTACTATTACTATTTCAATGTTGCAATCCCAACTCTAACACTCTGCAATATCTCATCCAAGACTATTTTTTTCATGTTGCAATCTCTCATTACAAACACACACACACACACACACACACACTTACAACATGTTATATATCAATGGTTGTGTTGCCTCTCCTGTGTTAGTTACCTCTGGGGACTAAGGAAGCACAGTGGCTGGCTGGTGTTGATGTGAATATTTCTGTAGTGAGGATAAATATTGTTGTTTTTAATGTTGTCCCATTTTCTTTCTTTCTTTATTTATTTATTTCTTTCTTTTATCTCTCTCTCTCTCTCACTAGTCTACATAATTACTTAATTCATAAAAACCCATAGAAATTAAAACCCATGAAACTAAAACCCCATGAAAATAAAAACCCATGAACTAAAATACCACTTAAATACCCCCCCCCAAAATAAACCATCAATTAAAAAACCATAAAAACCTACAATATAAAAACCTTAAAAAAAATCCCACTTGTTACCAGAGACACACCTTACCTTTTACCTGATAATACAACATGAGGCTAGAGGAGAGAGAGAGAGAGAGAGAGAGAGAGAGAGAGAGAGAGAGAGAGAGAGAGAGAGAACACTGTTATGATGGCGGAGCGGAGATAGCGTGTTCTTCACAACTCGAGGACTTAGGATCGATACCCGGTAGCTTGGTTGGCTGGCTTGGTTGGCTGGGTGATTCTACTAGTTACCTGGTTACCTGTAGCGAGGAGGGTATAGCAGAGGTGGTAGTGTGGTGTCAGGGTTCTAATGGTAACTGATGGATGATGGGGATGAAATGTGTCTCTTTCCTTAAGACAGACAGACAGACAGACAGACAGACAGACAGACAGACAGACAGACAGACAGACAGACAGAGAGACAGACAGACAGACAGACAGACAGAGATGGTGTTTTGTTTTGTTTGTGTTTTCTCATTTCCAGAAGATAAAGTTTCTAAGTTTATCGAGTAAGCAGCCAACCTCCCCTACCCCCCACCAACTGACCTCCTTCAGAAAATAGAAGATGGTTTTTATAGCCTTTTAAATATAGTTCATTTATGTATATGTATTTTATCTATATTTTATGTTACATTTCTTAAGTGAATATACGGGTTCTGACAGGTGCTACTGCTGACGGCTACTGCTGCTGACCGGTACTGTTGCTGACAACTGCTAACAACTACTGCTGACATGTGTTACTGACGGCTGCTGGAGAGTACTGGCACTGACAGGTAAAGTTCCTCTCCAAACTAATTAGTATTCCCATATATTACAGATGTACTTTGTTTACCTGACTCTTAAGTCAACACAAAGTTAGGTCAAAGTTTATACAGGTATTAAAGGCAGAGATGAAGTTAAGATACGTGTTTCTTAATAAAATTCTTGTAGTTTACTTACCTACTGTAATGGCTGTAATGGTAAACCTGTAAACTCTCCACTATTAAAATTTCCGTAAAAGAAGTTTGGTAAATGATTCATAAAAATATAAATGTGTTCTAAAAATTATGAAAGTTTCAACATACTTGAAAATGAGAAATAGTAGTAGTAATAGTAGTAGTAGTTGTAGTAGTAGTAGTAGTAGTAGTAGTAGTAGTAAGATACTCCTTACTATCAACAGACAAACTAACAGACTGTACCCTCGACTATAAGCCACCACTAAAATCATTATAACATCAACATCGAGACATAATTCCAAGCAAATGATTTCTAAATTAGTTTTGAGTTATGAAATTAAACTTCTCTTTTTACTTCAGTGTCGATTAAATCAGACAAATATCATTAACTGTTGGATATTTCTGTTTCCGGTGCTCGTTCACTCCCAGCAGCCATGACGGACTGTGAACCTGAAGGGGGAAGTGACCTATTACACCGTGAAATATATATAAATATTAAATACGTGTTTATGATAGAATTAATGGTGCTTTCATATGGGTGAGAGTTCAATGGTCTAAGTGGGGGAGGGGGGTGTGGAGTTGTGTATATAAAGAATAAATCGGGGTTTATTTTCAGGGGGCATGGGTCTCTCTCTCTCTCTCAAACTCTAATATTATATAAAAATATCTTATATACACAAGGGCCAACACCGTCTATTCTTTCGTTGTCTATTCATTGCAGTTTACACCTTCGCTTATTTAATCCTGTTAAATAGTTTATTACGCTGAACGGCCTCAGGTGAGCAGCTTGAGGCAGAGCAGCTTGAGGCAGAGCAGGTGTGGGGGGGGGAGACTGTTTACAAATGTGCAGGTGTGTCAGATGTGGGAGACTGCTTTCATAGGTGCAGGTGTGGGAATCAGCGTTTACAAATGTGTAGCTGTGGGAAGACTGTTTACAAATATACAGGCACAGGTGACGGTGTTTACAGAGGTATATGTAGGTGTGGGGAGACAGTGATTACAAAGGTATAGAAGTGACAGGTATGTGGAGACAGTGTTTACAAATGTGCCTACCCAAAATAAGTGCTTGACTTGGTCCTTGCTGGTGGGTACAGTGTGGAAGATTAAAAGTGGTGCTTGAGGGAGTGACTCATCAAAAAAGTTTTTCCAGACAGTGAGCTAATTGTTCCTTGAGGCTCCTTGTTACAGGCATATATATATATAAAGGTGTCTCAAAAAATTATAAACACACACGACATTACTCTTTAGCATGAGATTGGGGCGAGATATTGTATTATAACATCAATATTGTCTTCATACATTGCCCTCATTTATTAATAGTCTTCGCTTAACAATAAATGAAGACATTATTGCTTTTATAATACATTCATACGATTTTTATAAACATCTGTAAAGTAGTGTGGATACATTTTTCTGAGACACATTAACGCCAGGTAATGTTTTCGACAGCAACATCTTTTCTCTTCCATCCTCTTGCAATTACCTGATACAAAGGTTTTGAGTTTTAATGATGGAGGTTTAATGAGAAGATCACACACTGCCACTTTGCTCCGAGGTGGCCTGTAGGTGGTGGTGGTGGTGGTGTCAGCGAGGTGTTGACGCTAACGTGGAAGGCGAAGAGTGAGGTGTTTTGTGTTGATGATTGTTAGTGTGTGTTTGATGGAGCTGTTTCTCTCTGATAGTCTTCTTGTTCTTCCTTCTTCCTTCTTCCTCCTCTTCTTATTTTTCTTCTTCTTCTTACTTAGTTTACACCCGAGGGACCAATCAGTTGAGCAAGTCGGTGTTGAGGCGAGGAGGAGAAAATTGCGTTTTCTTGTAAAGTGGTTGACGTCGATGGTGAGGAAACCGTTCACTTCTCACCAAGACGACGGTGACGATGGTGGTGGTGATGGTGATGGTGAGGCAGAGGTCATTATTCTGCTGGTGATGTTGTGGCCAGTTTGACGCCACCAAGATAGTAGGAAGTTTTTATGGTGATTTTATTGTCAATTGGTGATAAAATATATAAACAACAGGCTTATGTCACTCACCTTAACCTCTCGTGTACAAGGGTTCGATTCTTATATGACCAACACACTTCACACACACTCTCTATAACACAATTGGAAATGAGATTGAAAATTTACACGAACAAAAATGCAAATTAAATGGAAATTTTGTCACGTAAAACAAAAAGAAGACGACTCCAGTTTGTCCATTTCGCTTAAAGACATTGAATTATAACGAGTAACAAACACGTATTTTTATCAGTTACTAAAGAGAATTTCCAGGAAAGACTTAAAGAGTTTTACTTTAAATAAAACTCGTAAAATTTATTTGATCACACACACACACACACACACACACACACACACACACACACACACACACACACGCACATTATGTAATCATGGGTCAGTCGCGAGACACGGGACTCAAGGCGTGATAAAGTCTACGGTCGCAGCCAGCCACGTTTCACTTACTCGCGTATAATAATTACTCTATCGGAGAAAAGTTAAACAGTTCGTCGAGGTGTTTTAAGCCAGTGTTTCTGTGAGACAAGTCACCAGGTGTTGGTAATATTACTCTAAATAACTAATGCTTAGGAGATGGTGGTGGTGCTGCTACTTGTACCTAGAGACCGTAATGGTGAATGTTGGGGATGATGGAGCCGCTAATAATGATGGTGGTGATGGTGGTAGTAGTCATAGTGGTTATACAAGTGATAGTAATGGCAGTAATGCTGGTATTTGGGATACTTTAAGTGATAGTGATAGTAGTAGGAATGGTAGTGGTAGTGGTAGTAGGGATAGTGGTAGTAGGAATGGTCGTAGTAGTGATAGCAAAAACAAAACTCACAAGGTACTACGACACAACACGTCAATATATTTGTTCCTTAATTAATACACGACACAGGTAGATAAAGGCTTGTTTACCTTCACCGTCAACAACAACCTTTACATAATAAACATCAAAGGGGGAAACTTTATCCTGGCGTCACTACACACACACACACACACACACACTATGCGTAAAAAGCATATAATACATACATACATACATACATACATACACTCTCTCTCTCTCTCTCACTTTCACTCATTTATCCTTACTCCAATCATCTCTCTCTCACACCTGTCACGGATGGCTGCAACAGGTATTAATTAACAGGATCACACCTGACTGTCACATCACCTGCTCTGAACCGGAGAGAAAAATGTTGCTCACTCTAAGCTGGACATGACAGACGGACAGAGACAGAAATAGACAAAGAGAGGTAGAGACAGACAGACAGACAGACAGAGAGAGAGAGAGAGAGAGAGAGAGAGAGAGAGAGAGAGAGAGAGAGAGAACAAAAGAAACGGAAAAACAATGAAAACAAATTCGATAGATAAAATACGAAAGAGGAAAATAACAAAACTAAATCACAAAAAATAAAAGAGAAAAAAAAGAGAAACATGAAATCGAGGGAAAGAAACAATGAAAAAAAAACTGAATAACGAAAAATTCACACCAATAACACACACCCAATATCAAAACGTAAACAAAGATTTCAACAAACTTTCAGTGGTATTCAGATCCATAGACACATTATATAACACCAATATCGTCCCTTCCTCCTCCTCCTCCTCCTCTCTCTCCTCCCACTCGCTTCTTCTTTCCTCTCACTCTCTCTCCTCTCTCCCCCCACTCGCTTCTTCTTCCTCTCACTCTGCCCCTTCTTCTTCCATCCCCAACCCTCCCTCACACTGCCATTCCAATCCTTACCTCTATCCCTCCCTTTTCACCCCCTCACCCCTCACCGCCCTCTCACCGCCCCTTCACCCCTCACCCCTCACCGCCCCATCCAGTACATTTTATCCGCCAATATTTACAAACAGAATCAAACTTATATATAAAAAAACAAATTATTTTTCCTGCTACGTTTTGTATTAACCTACAATTACAAAATACAAGCATCAATACAATATTCCCTCCAACAATATCTACTTCATTACAATATGTCCTTTTTACAATACAATATGTGCCCTTTAGAATACAGTATACTTCGTTAAAATACAATACATATTTTATTACAATACATAGAATACAAAACAATAAAGGCTGGCAGCTCTTTCCGTTACAGCAGCTCTTGTAACACTGTATCCAGCGACTTTATCCGGGATTATTGAAGATTAATCGCTGGGATTTTTAATTAAGAAATTCCTTGATGTAAATTGATAGTAACCTTTGTAATAGATATTATATGTGGAGGTTTACTATGTGTGTGTGTGTGTTTGTGTGTGTGTGTGTGTGTACTGGCATATTCCTGAGTATTTCTGCAGTTTCCAAATCGTCATCACCCTCATCACAAATTCATCATCACTACCACCACCACCACCACCACCACCACCACCACCACCACCACCTTCGCCCCCTCTCCGTTAACTTTACTTAAAATTTAATTTCTTGCTAGTTCGTCTTCGTTAATGGGTCATATCAGGTGTGTGTGTGTGTGTGTGTGTGTGTGTGTGTGTGTGTGTGTGTGTGTGTGTGTGCGTGTGTGAGGGATTACGAGGTACAGAAGGAGACAGTTAATGTCCCAGTCGTCAGTCAGTCAGTTCTTCTTCTTCTTCTCTTCCTCTTCCTTCTTCTTCCCTCTTCTCCCATTCATCATTTTTCACCTGCTGGACTCACCTTGTTTAAACTTGTTCCAGATCTCATTAACTCCTTCATTAACTTTCTTTACAAAAGTTATTATTCGCCGAAATATGCGCCAAGTTTTTTTTTTAATGTATCTTAACATGCTAATTTATCATCTTTCTTTCTTTCTTTCTTTCTTTTTTTCTTTCTTGAGTTTATCTGTGTTTTTATAGACCCTAATTTATCACCTATTTATTCATTTATATTTCCTTCATTTTACATTTTTATTGATGCGGTGGATGAGTGGATGAGTGGATACAGACCTCAAGTCTTATTCATCCAACTGTGGGTCACTTATTTAACAGTTGGGGAAGTGAAGGCAATCGAGTGCAGTGCCGTCCATCCATACCAGTAGAGAGAATATGTATATAATTCATAATTGAATAGATATTCATTAATATATAAAGACATTAGGTAATTAGTTACCTTAATTAATCATAATAAATTTAATTGTATTCAAGGTATTTTCTTGTCATTTTCTTATTAATTTTAAATAATTAAGAAAAACTGATTAAATATTCCACAAAATAATCATAATAATTCCTGATTCTTTTAATTAATTGTTGGCTGTGTGATAATTGCTTCACACGTTGGTATAATTCTTTTATAATTAATTGCAAAATGCTAAGTACATATAATTTTAGTCATGAACAATAGAGAGAGGTATTCATGAATAAACTAATTAGTAGAAATATAAAGGTAAATGATCTCTCTTCATTAAGGAAATAAATTAGAGCGATTGATATAATTTCGTATTTTTTGTATCAATTATACAAACAATATAAATATAATCATAAATCAATTCAGTTCCCGAGGTAAATAATTCCACTGTTCACTGTCCATTATAGGGATAGATAGATAGATAGATAGATAAATTAGAAAATAATAATAATTCAGCTATATTAAATTTTCTTAAGACATCCAAGAAAACAGTAATCCCAAAGTAATTAATATTTTTAACATAAATTAAAAAAAACATTAACTTCTATTCCCTCAAACACTTAACAAAGACGAAATAAATTACCCATAAAACGAACAAACTCTCAAGTGAAATAAAACTCGACATACCTACCCAAAAAATCCTTAAATAAACTCTATTTTCATATATACGGGAAAAATATATACCCCTTCAAGGAGTTACGTAATGTATATGTTTCCCTATAAGGTATATACATTATGAATAGGTCGACTAATTGGGTATATACACTCGAGTGAGGTGTGTGTTTGTATAGGAAGATGTTGAGGAGTATACCTGGGGGGGGGGGTCAGGTGAACGACTGGTAATGTGATGTGAGTTTTATAATGGTGAGAGATTATAAGATGAGGGAGAGAGAGAGACAGTGGAAGAGAGACAATATGGGAGACACAGTAAAGGTGAGATATTAAGACAGACAGACATTCAGACAGACAGACAGACACAAAACTCTGATCTCATCTACAATTCGATTTATACATATAACTCTTATAATAATATCAAGGATAGAATGAAATACTTTACATCAACAAAACCAAAAAAAAATAAATAAATAAAATTAGTTAAAATTAATCTATTTCTTCCCTGAATTTTAAAACTTCCTGAAATATGTAACTTATATAGAACAGAATGGTCGCAGGTATAAGTGGCGCTCAAACTTAATTATACCTGTATAATGATATAATGAGTGGTGAAATATTTAATGATCCATGAAATATAATGTTTGGGGTAAAAATTTTACTTAGCTCAGGTAACATTTGGGTTTGTGAAGAGAGCAAGTTAAGGAGTTAAGAAGTAGAGGGAATAATGTGTTTTTTTACCTAATTTATTCATAGATTCAAGATTAACGTAAGAAATAATAGATATATTCTATATATTAAAATTTTCAAATATTTATCAAATTTGTCGAAAAATATTATTATTTAAATTTTCATCCTATTATTTCTTTACTTTTGTTTCATTGTTTATAAAAAGTCTTCAATCATCCAGTCCATTCATTTTATTGAAGGGTTTTACCACCATCATTCACCAGTTAGAAAGTCTGCCTCTAACTTACTCCACCACACTTAATCCACTTGGCAAATGTTAGTTCACCCAAGCGTTGTTCCACCATCAACAAGACCACCCGATACTCCACTCATTTACTCTCGAGTGCACAGGGGTTGGCGTTCACTCCACCTTCCACTCTAGAGAGGAATCGAACCCGTGTCCACTCACTCGTAAAAAAGAAAGTTCCATCAAGTGAGCCACAGAGAATACTAGACTTTTACAAAAATTCTTGACTCGCGGATATTCGAAAACAAATTTAGTAGAGGTTAAGGTAGATATTGTGAAGTATTGTCCACAGTAGAAGTTTAAAGGAGACATATTGTGAAGTATTGTCCACAGTAGAAGTTTTAAAGAGACATATTGTAAGGTATTGTCCACAAAAGAAGTTTTAAAGGAGACATATTGTGAAGTATTGTCCACAGTAGAAGTTTAAAGGAGACATATTGTGAAGTATTGTCCACAGTAGAAGTTTAAAGGAGACATATTGTAAAGTCCACATATTTTCGTAGATTCAGGGACATTAAATACGAAAAATTTAATTTGTTTTGTTTATATATATATATATATATATATATATATATATATATATATATATATATATATATATATATATATATATATATATTTCATGAAGATCCACAATGAAAACGTGATAGTATCATAAAAACAACGGAGCACCTTAGCTTTCGTCTTTATTCAAGACATCATCAGAGGCAACTCGAAAGCTAAGTGCCCGTTTCTCCCGTGATTTAATCAAGATTATATATATATATATATATATATATATATATATATATATATATATATATATATATATATATATATATATATGCAAGTAAATCACTGTAGGTGTGTTTATCAGCATATATACTGTATGTATATATATATATATATATATATATATATATATATATATATATATATATATATATTATATATATATATATATATATATATATATATATATATATATATATATATATATATATATATATATATATATATATATATATATATACAGTATAATATTTCATAAAATGTAGAAAAATATGAACTTAATCTTTAAACACTAAATTACGTTTTACTAATATTAACACATTTTCTTAAACAAGTTAATTTTTGTTTAGTAATATTTAACAATGATAAACATATAGAGATATGTGAAGTAAATATAACCGCTAAATTAAATACATTTTTCACTGAGATCTTAAAATTTATATGAATAATCGGATTACCTGAAGATTACACACCCCAGCTTATGTTACCTGAGGGTTAGGTTAGGTTATGTTAGGCTGTTGGGTTAGGTTAGGTTAGGTTAGGTCAGGTCAGCGTCTGAATCAGAGAAAAACAAGTTGAGTTTTCAGTGACTTGAGCTAATTATTTCTTATAGAATCTTACGTAACGAACACACACATTCTTTTTCTACCACCGTTGCACAAGTGAGCTACAAAGGCTTCATGTGATCATCAGGAGTGTGAAGCCATTCGTCTCAGCGTTATTTCCTCGACAACGTAAGAACTCTTGTTGTTTTTTATGGTCACTGGTTATGTCACCATAGTTCTTAAGTGAGAGAGAGAGAGAGAGAGAGGCACTATAGTTATGAGTGAGTGTGTGAGAGGCAGTAAAGTAAGTTAGAGAGAGAGAGAGGCAGTAAAATAAGTTAGAGAGAGAGAGGCAGTAAAGTGAGTTAGAGAGAGAGGCAGTAAAGTAAGTTAGAGAGAGAGAGGCAGTAAAGTAAGTTAGAGAGAGAGAGGCAGTAAAGTAAGTTAGAGAGAGTAGTAAAGTAAGTTAGGAGGAGAGAGGCAGCAAAGTGTTAGAGAGGAGAGAGGCAGTAAAGCAGAGAGAGAGGCAGCAAGCAAGTTAGAGAGAGAGGAGAGAAGCAGTAAAGCAAGTTAGAGAGAGAGAGGCAAGAAAATAAGCAGGAGGAGAGGCAGTAAAATAAGTTAGAGAGAGAGAGAGAGGCAGTAAAGTAAGTTAGAGAGAGAGAGGCAGAAAAATAAGTTAGAGAGAGAGGCAGTAAAGTAAGTTAGAGAGAGAGGCAGTAAAGTAAGTTAGAGAGAGAGGCAGTAAAGTAAGTTAGAGAGAGAGAGGCAGTAAAGTAAGATAGAGAGAGAGAGGCAGCAAAGTGAGTTAGAGAGAGAGGCAGGAAAGTAAGTTAGAGAGAGAGGCAGTAAAGTAAGTTAGAGAGAGAGGCAGTAAAGTGAGTTAGAGAGAGAGAGGCAGTAAAGTAAGTGGGTCTTCGTCACCTTACTCAGGGATGAAAGAATCAATGTATTGGAAAAAGTTGGTGAGAAGCAAAGGTCGAGGGAGAGGCCCTTTAGTGCTCACCTCACACACTCAAGTGATCGCCAGTGCGGGAGAAAAAAAAAAGACAAGTGATCCTTCGTCTGGCGTAGTGTATGGAGGTTTATGAGTTATGTGTGAGGGTAGAGAATATATAAAAGACAGGCGATGGTCATTGCTCGCGCTGGTGATGTTTTTTGTTTAGGGTTTGTGTAGAAATACATAATGTCTAGGCGATGTTGATTGCCCGTGCTGATGGTCCTTCTATGTCACCGTCCAAACAGCGTTAACGAGGAGAGCTGGTCTTATGATGGGCATTGGCCTTCAGGAGGGGAAAATTCTATCAGTTTATCAGTTAGGAAAGGCAAATGTCATTAACTCTCTCTCTCTCTCTCTCTCTCTCTCTCTCTCTCTCCTCAGGTGTGTAGGTGTGAGAGCAGCATCACCGTAAGGTATTTTCTCTACTATATGTATTCCTCTAATTAATATTCAGGTGCGTCTTAATGAGGTAACAGGTGACCCCTCCAGGTATTTGCTTACCCCCCTCCCCTCTCTCTCTCTCTCTCTCTCTCTCTCCATTTTCCTATCTGTCTGTCTGTCAGAAGGGCGAGCAGAGACTAAGAGCAATTATGAGTTGGAAAAAAACGCAGGGAAGCAGAACCCAACAAGCAGAGAGCAGATGCAGCAGCAGGCAAGAGCACTTTAAAGTATATCTCTTCAACATAGCTAGTGGGCGGCCGTGTGTGTTGGGGGGAGAGGAGGAGGACTATGAGGCGATCTTTCCTGGCTACACCCCCCACCCCCCCTCAACATGGCTACTAATCTTCCCATCCCCCCCATTAAACGCCCCGTACTCTCACCTTACCTGTTCGAAATACAGGACACTGCCTCATAACAGAAACATTTTACCATGAACTGGCAACTGTGTGAGGTTTTTTTTTTCCTCACTGGGGGGAGAGAGGAGGAGGAGAGGGGGATTACACCTCAAACGGTGGGATTTATTGGCTCTCGGGTTTATGGAATAGGTTCGTTTTGTAGGTCAGAGGATATGTAGGATAGATAGGCGATTATATATGCCATGGTATAGGAGGAAATAATGGGGTGAAATTGGGTAGGTAGCAACTGAACGGGGACCGGCTGAGCGAGAGTTCCCAAGCCAGCTGGGGTTTAGTGTGTAGTCGACCAGCGTTGAGGGAGGAGCGCGTGCTGTGTCGTGTGTGCGCCAAGCCCCCCCTCTCCTCCCCCCTAACTACCAATAACCTTAGCCTAAAGTCTTATAAATATTCGACCGTGGATAATATAAGACTATTACCCATACGATCAGAAATAATAGTGTCGTTTATATTAGTGTTTCTATATATATATATGGAAGAATAAAAAAAATAGAAGGATAATTATGAAATGAAAGATGATAAAACAAGGTAAAAAAAATAATATGGTGTTAAGTGTTGATTTGAAATGATGTACTATACTTAGGTGTTATATACCTATCTCATACCTGTCTCTCACCTGGAGTTAGAAGGGGTGTTGTGTGTGTGTGTGTGTGTTTGGTACTGCAAGGTGTCGATGGCTTCAGAAATGCAGTCAAATGGATTTTAATTTCCGTCTTTCATAACTGGAGGTGTTGAAAGGTGCCTTGCTTTCAACTGATTTCATCTGCTTTCACCTGGGGAAAGTATATTACCTTAACTACTTTAGACTTGATTTAATTAGTAGACAAATAGTTAAGTAGTTCGTCCATAATTAATTATCGAACTACCAATTAGTAGTTTAACATGATACACACTTATATATATACTTGTTTGAATATATACATGGATACATACACATATATAGATGATACATATACATACCAATATATAAATTCATACAAACGAAATAAATATAGCACAGGACTATTTAAAGAAATAATTAATAGTTGATAGTTAAATCACACACACACACACACATACACACACATATACACGCATACACACACATACACACGAACCATTTCACTACTGTTAACTTTTCAATGTTTTCTTGTGGCTAAACCTTGAACACCTGAAGCAGTACCTGAGAGCTGGAGGTGTAGCTTCAGGTCTCAGAAGGTGTGGCGGTGGGAGGACCTGAGGAAGAGCTTGGGGAGAGATGGGCTAGTTCGCGGTATGTGGGCTAGTTCGTGGTATGTGGGCTAGTTCGCGGTATGTGTGCTAGTTCGCGGTTTGTGGGTTAGTTCGCGGTACGTGGGCTAGTTCGCGGTATATGTACTAGTTCGCTGTACAGTACGTGCTAGTTAGAGGTCTATTTGCTACTGTAACCGTGCATTAGTTCCTCGTACGTGCTAGTTCCAGGTATATCCTGGTTCGCGGTATGTGCTAGTTCGCGGTACATCTACTAGCTTACCGGTATATATACTAGCGTGAGAATGTATTGTTCCCGATACCTGTACTGGTCAATAGGATTTCTCTTACCCAGTACTTACTCTACTAATTGGTATCTAAACTAGCATAGGAAATTACCTCACCTATCCGCCCGGTATAAGAAATAATGTAGTAGTTTCTGCTATTTAGACTAGTTACAGGTAATTTTAAGCCGGTACTAGTTTCTTGTGCCCCCAGTAGCTAGTAGCGCCTACACCTGCCATACATATTGCTATTTTTTAGTATCTATGCTAGTTTTTTATACCGCTATTAGCTTGAGAGAATATCGGTACCCGGGTATTTTTTGCTAGTGCTATACTCGTTTATATACTAGTTCCCGGTACTATACTGGTGCATATACTAGTTCCCGGTACTATACTGGTGCATATACTAGTTCCCGGTACTATACTGGTGCATATACTAGTTCCCGGTACTATACTGGTGCATATACTAGTTCCCGGTACTATACTGGTGCATATACTAGTTCCCGGTACTATACTGGTGCATATACTAGTTCCCGGTACTATACTGGTGCATATACTAGTTCCCGGTACTGTACTGACGTGTATACCAGTTTCTACCTGCTATAAAATTTAGCTGTAAAATATTTTTGACGATGTGTGCGTGTGTGTTTGTGTACACGTGATGGTGCGTGTGTGTGTGTTAATGTATGTACGTATGGTGATATGTGACAGAAGGTTCTTGTTAACGTGTGTGTGTGTGTGTGTGTGTGTGTGTGTGTGTGTGTGTGTACAGTATGGTCTTGACCTCGTGTAAACTTTTGTACAAAAAAAAAATCGAGTTATGAAAACTTTGTAAATATTTCTCCTCAGACTAACAACTTACTATTGTTGGAATATACAGATGGACAGACAGACAGACAGACAGACAGACAGACAGATATAGATAAGCAAATAAATATAGATAGATAGAAAAATAGATAAAAAGCTAGATAGATATAGATAGATAAGTAGGTTATTTGATAGATTTATAGAGACGTAAATTGATAAAAAAATAGATAGATAGATAGATAGATAGATAGATAGATATATAGATAGATAGATAGATAGATAGATAGATAGATATAATTCCTTGACCATTATGTTGTACTAGAGGAGATTATAGGCCTTGTTATACCAGCTACTGTCACACACTACCACATAGGCCTCTCAGATTATACCAGCTGACGTGACCTACTAATCGCTAGGCCTATCAGATTATAGGAAGTGACGTCCTATCAATGAGGCCATACGAAATTAGGTTAATATGGCCTATAGCCTATTTTTCCATAAGCCTATCAGATTATAGAAACTTATTTGATTAACCGTGAGATAGTCATTATAGGATTATAGATAATAGCGTATTTGGTGATACATAGGCCTATCAAATCATATCTAATCGGAGCAATTAGTTGATAGGCCTTAGATATACGAGCTAATTATACATAGGCCTATCAGATTATCTTATACGATTAACTATGTATAAGTATATCTATACATTTTATACATACCAGATCGTTGTGTATAGAGCTAAAGGTAAAGCTATAAAAGGAGGAGAAAGTTGAAGCGTTTTGGAAGGTTTTCAAGCCAGCGATTTTGTGGAATTATCATATTTATGGTAATTTAGGAGAGAGAGAGATATAGAGAGAGAGGGGGGGGGAAGAGACATACAGATAGACAGAGAGACAAAGAAAGTGACAAAGAGAGACAGACAGAGAAAGAGAGAGGGAGGTGAGATATAGAAGGAGACAAAGATGCAGAGATAAAAATTATGAAAGAGAGAAAGAGATTGAAAGAGAGATACAAAAAAAGAGAGAAAGACACAGAAAAAGAAAGAGGTAAAGTACACACACACACACACACACACACACACACACACACACACACACACACACACACACACACACGCACACACACACGCACACACACACACACACACACACGCACACACACACACACACACACACACACACGCACACACACACACACTCACACACACACACACACACACACACACACACACACACACACACACACACACACACACACACACACACACACACACACACACACACACACACACACACACGCACACACAACAGTATATATTATAAATGATGGTGAGATGAAAGGAACGTCTCTCTTTGGTCTGACTGCTTGACCGGTATAGCGTACAGCAGCGGGGAAACTGCCACCACAAAACTCTATGCTTCCGGCTCACAGTGGCGGCTTATAGCATATCCTCATTATATCCGGGTTATGACAAATTACATTAGCTGGATTTACTGTACCGAGAACGTGTGGGGTATTAGGTTATTTTTTACTCTAAGATACTAAATTAAGACAATAGCTATATGGTATTTACTTAAGCCACTTACTTAAGCCATTTACTTAAGCCACTTACTTAAGCCACTTACTTAAGCTACTTACTTAATATACTGTGTGGTTCATGGACACACAGCTTGTAAATTGTAAGTTGTATATCCTGTTTTTGTTTTTTTTTTGCATTTGATTTAGTGTATTTGTATTTTTTTGTAATATTTATGGAGTGGAAACAACACACACACAGCCACATACACACACACACACACACACACACACACACACACACACACACACACACACACACACACACACACACACACAGCCACACACACACACACACACACACACACACACACACACACACACACACACACACACACACGTACACGTAAGCAACCTGTGATAATCAGATCATCAATACTGTATTCTCTCTCTCTCCTTCTCTCTCTCTCTCTCTCTCACTCAATATAAACCTTTTTTATTGCATCATCATTCTTTTTTCAACATGTCCTTGATCATCGTTGCAACATCATTATCAACATCTATCTTCATTGTCCTCACGAGTCACTTTGTCTTCATCTTCCACGTCTTTAAGGAAGGAAGTTGTAGTCTGATAGTTTGTCTTCTAAGTTGATAATGATCTAACTTTTTCTAGCCTTAATCTAACCCAAACTTAACCTATTTTAACCTTAAGTTAACGTAATCTAATCTAAACTAAATATAAGGTGTTCTAACTTAACCTATCCCTATTTTAATCTATTTTACTCCTAACCTAACCTATCCTGCCACTAACACCTCTAACCTACCTTACCCCTAATTTAAACCTAACCCTAACCAACCCCTACCCTAACCTAACCTTCCCTGCTCCTAACCTACCCTTAACCTACCCTACCCTCAATCTAACCTAACCAAACCTACCCTACCCTAACCTAACCTAACCAAACCTACCCTAACCTAACCTAACCAAACCTACCCTAACCTAACCCGAATTTCAAAATAACTTAACCTCACCAAAAACATATCTAGTTCTACTCCCAGGTCTTATTATTCATTATTGACCTTATTTTCTCCTTCTAACTCCAAATAGACAATAAAACAAACTGTGATAAATGAGGGACATGGAAGAGAACACAATAATCGCCTTTACTGAGAGAAACTGCTTGGAAAAAATCAGCTTAATTTAATATCTTTGTGAGGTTTATTTTCTGTGTGATGAGGAGGAGTAGGAGGGAGGGGAAGAGGAGAAGGAGGGAGAGGAAGAGGAGGAAGAAGGGGGAGGGAAAGGAAGAGTAAGAATGAGAAAGAAGATAGGAAGGAGGAGGACGGAAGAGGAAGGGATGGGAGAGAGGAGAAGGAGGAAGGGGGACGAGGAGAAGAGAAGGAGGAGGAGGAAGGGGAAAGGAGGAGGATATAGAAGAGAAAGGGAAGAACAAAAAAGAGAAGGAGGAGAAGGAGGAGGGGGAAGAAAAATACGAAGAAGAAGGAAGGAAATGGAAAAAGAAGCCGAATAAAAGAATACGAAGAACCAGAAGGGAACACAAGAGGCGAAAGATGTAAGAAAGGGAGAGAAAAAGAAAATATGAAAACCGAGGTTAAAAGAAATTGGAAGGAGAAGAAGGAAAATTGAAGAGAAGAGGAAGAGAGGGTAATAAATCGAGTATAGGAAACACGTAAAATAAATTGATGAACAGGGAATACGTACAAGATGGAAGAAGATGAAGAAAATGACTGAAGAAGAGGAAGAAGAAGAGGAGGAGGTAAAGATGAAGAAGAGGAGGAGGAAGATGAAGAAGAGGAGGAGGAGGAAGAAGAAGAATAATAACAACAACAACAACAACAACAAGATAAATCAATATGAAGAGAGAGATTATGCTGTGTGTGTGTGTGTGTCTGTGTGTGTGTGTGTGTGTGTGTGTGTGTGTATGTGTGTGTGTGTGTGTTTAGTTATCTCCAGGAATAGCCCAGGAAATATTAGATCCAGGTCGGGATAAACATAAGTATGTACCCACACGAACCTACCGCAAGACGTACACAGACATGAAACTACATGCTTACACACGTACACACCTACATACCTATTCATGTACTCACTTACATACGCATACACATACATGCCTACACACGTACACACCTACATAGCTATACACCTACATACCTACACAGTTACACATCTGGATGCTTACACGCACGCCAATATGTATATTTCTAAATATACATACACATAACACATATACACGCATGCATACAGACACGGATGTACTGAGACACACACACACACACACACACACACACACCAAGGCGGGTACTACTGGGTTGTCTCACTGTGAAAAATGAATAAATTTGTTGAGACGGGAGTTTTAGGTGCATGTATGTGTGTCTCTCTCTCTCTCTCTCTCTCTCTCTCTCTCTCTCTCTCTCTCTCTCTCTCTCTCCACACGCACACAGAGTATACAGTATGTGTGAGTATAAGAGTATACACATAAAGATATACACATAATCATACACCGCCTAATATAATATGCATAAAACTAAATAGGGTAAAATATGAAATGTGTGTTACGGTATAATATATGTAAACGTATGTGTGTTATACCTGAGCTAAAGGTATATGTGGGTGGGGGTATATATGTGTTAATGACTGCGTACCTGTATGTATTTGCATCCATTTATATGTAGAGAGAGAGAGAGAGAAAGAGAGAGAGAGAGCATCGCCCGACTTAGTTATTTTCTCATTTACCAACAGTTAATGGGTCCCAAAGGCTCTCCATTTCCTACCCTCTCTCCCTCCCTTCCTCCCTTCCTTCTCTCCTTCTCTTTCCCCCTTTGTTTCTACCCCCCTTCCCCCTCTTTCACATTCTGGCTCGTTCTGTATTGATACAACTCTCTCTCTCTCATCATATACGTGGAAGTGAGTTTAAAGGTAAAGGCTCAAAGCGTTCGACATCAAGTGCTCTAACACACACAAAAAAACAGACCAACAGACAAACAAACACGAGATCCAAACACACACCTAATTATCCTCAGTCATTGTATAAACGATGACGTAAACAGATTAATTATTACACGGTCATTATATTAACTTATTAGTGACAAAGAAAAATGCTGATCCACACACACACACACACACACACACACACACACACACACACACACACACACACACACACACACACACACAGGATGTAAGATAGACAGACGATCAGACAGATAAACAAATGGACGGACAGGTAATGATACAAACGGCGTTAATGATGATATAGATTACCTTTGTACACCTGTTCCACGAATAGATCTCCCAGCCAATCATAATTCACCTGGTGGTTATAACCAACCAATCAAGATATCTCTCTTAGGGTTGGCGACCACGACCCACCACAACATTGTTCCGAAAATATTAATGGAAAAAAATATTATACTGATAAATATTAATAAAAAAAGGTATTATTAAAAAGGACTTATCGAAGCGGTTCAATAGGTAGGCAGACAATAGATACGTTGATTAAGAGGGTGGAAGCTCTCTCGAGTCTAGCTATCGATTATCTATACTGGAAACGAAAGCAGTTTTTACCAAGATGAAATTAATAATATTTTTTTATATTTTTTTAATCCTTTAAATTATTTCACGGTTATTATTTTAGTTTATGGTGTATTATATATTATTTTATTTACTCATTTACACTTTGTTATTTTTTCATTTCGTTTTATGTATTGTAGATGTGATTTATTTTACACTTTTTATTTTTTCTGATTAAGGATTTTTTTTTTATAAAGTAATCTCGATTTTTATTTTATTACGTCTTTTATTGTATCTCTCTCTCTCTCTCTCTTGTATTCATCGTTGACCAGGTGTGCGGGGAAGAGGGAGAGGAAGAGAAGAGAGTAATCCCCTGTATATATTCACACCCATTTTTAGTGTGTGTTTCCCCCTTTCCGCTTTTATCATTCATTCGTATTTCATTTTCTTCTTTTAGTTATTTTATTTATATTCCCTATCTTTATTAATCGTTTTTTTCTGTCTCACTTTTCCTTTCCTTTATTCTTTATTTTCTTATGTCTTCGTCATTTTCTTTCTTAATGTTTGTGTTTCCCGTCTTTATCAATCCTTCTTTTCTCGTTTGTTATTTCCGTATTTATCAATTAGTCTTTCTTCACTTTCGTAGTTTTACTTTTTGTCGATAATAAGAAACCGATTTTGTGTGTGTGTCGGGAGATGTTGGCAGGGGGGGTTATGTAGGTGTTTGTGCAATATGTGTGTATTGTATGTGTGAGTATGTGTGTACCATCCATGTTGTGTGTCTGTATGCATGTGTGTATGATTTATTTGTGACTAAGTATACTCACTGATATACGTAAATATATGTTTGTATAATACTTGATTTACTTGTATGAACCCGGGCAGGTTAGAGGAGGGAGCATCGGGCCCCAGGAGATGGCAGCACCTCCCGGCCAAAGAGAGACACTTACCTGCTCTCTCTCTCTCTCTCTCTCTCTCTCTCTCTCTCTCTCTCTCTCTCTCTCTCTCTCTCATCCATTTATCATTTGTTTTAATTCTGTTCTTCTTTCATTTATTATTTATGTATTTCATATATTATTCATTGGGTTTTCTTATCATTATTATCTTCTCTCATTCATCATTTATCATCCCTTCCATACATTATTCATCAAGTCTATTATCATTCTTTCTATACACAATTTGTCAAGTTTCTCATTTCCTTTAGAATATTTTGGAATATTTTCAGTGTGTGTGTGTGTGTGTGTGTGTGTGTGTGTGTGTGTGTGTGTGTGTGTGTGTGTGTGTGTGTGTGTGTGTGTGTGTGTGTTTGTGTGTGTGTATGTAATAATTTATTTGTTCCTCGTGTCTTATATTTAATCACAACAGAACTAACTCGCGTTACCTGCATTAATTAGGCTCAGTTTATATATAATTTGTTTGTTATAATTATATTTTGCTTGGGTGAAATATATTATAAGATGTTGATATATATATTTTAATTCATTGTTTTCTCTTGCAGGTAGACAACAGTGATGTCATGAAGGTTTATGCCTAGAAAACAGTGAGTGGTTTTTATTGGGTCATATTCCAGAAAAAATTGTTCAAAGAAACTAAATAAATCAGAAAAAAACAGAAAAAAAATTGAGATATAATTATTAGAAAATATTGAGAAAAACAAACAGAATCTATCTCAAGTGTTTGAAAAAGAAAGAAAAATCGACCTTATGAGTGAATTCTAAATACCTAGAAAATAGAAAACGTTTTAATTTATACATAATTACAATAATTAAACTTTGAAAACATGAAAAAATAATAATTCCCATCAATTAGGGTGAGGTGTAATCATGTCTACCTTATTCAGCCCGAGAAGGTGAGGCTAATGAGGTAGTGTGTGTGTGTGTTTGTGTGTGTGTGTCGTGTTACAACTTACTGCAGGAATAATTAACACACCTGAGTCAATATGTTCTCCACAAGTCAAACCTGAGAACCGTATTAATTGATTCTATAAGCGAACTACGTAACAAGACCCTCCAGCTTCCCTCCTTCTCCTCACCTTCCCTCCATCCATCCCTCCACCCCTCCTTCCCTCCTTCATGGTGGGTCTAACGCAGAAGAAGATGCACCCCTCCACCAGGCTCGCCACCTTCTGCGTCTTCTACCTGCTACTTACTGCTCCAGGTGTTAAAGGTAAGTCGCTAATTGTTGTTGTTTTCTGTGTGTGTTTGTAGGAGGGTATGTGGGAGGGAGTGTTTGGATAGGAGGGTGCGTGTGGAAGGGTGTGTGTGTGTGTATGTATAATTTTATTCGGGAATCTCTGTGTTTCCATAACATTCAATCCCCAACATTTAACCAATATCCAACATTCAACCAAACCCCAACATAATCCTCAACATTTACCTAATCCCCAATGTAATATAATCCTAATCCCCACCATATTTCGCGAATTTAATCTTCTGGATCATATCGCGCGAATGTAATCTTCATTAACGTGAAATTATTAGTAAGTGAAACCGGGCGTAAGAATACCGTAGACTTGAGCGACTAACCCTGTGAAATTTCTGTGAGTGTGAGAGATGATGATGAATGTGTCTCGTTTATAATCGTGGCTAGTGTGTGTGTGTGTATGTGTGTGTGTGTGTGTGTGTGTGTGTGTGTGTGTGTGTGTGTGTGTCTCATTAAGAGGTATTCCCTGCTTGGAACAATTTGGGGCTGAGACACATGTGCTAAAAATCTGTTCTGTAATCTGTAATTGTGTTAATGAAGTGGATTTTTTTTTCGTTTCTAAATCTGTTCGTTGTTTCATTCATTTACGTTTGTTAAAATTTTTCTTGTTAAAAAATCTGTTTGTTTTTTTTCGTTTTAATGTAATTATCTTAGGATTTGTGTGTTAATGAAGAGGATATTCTGTTTAAAACCTAACCTAACCTAACTATCCATCTATCCTAGTTTCTCCACCCATCCAATCTCCATTCATCCATTTAGCCACCCAGCCATCTATCCTATTCTCCCCTCCCCGTGGCCACCCATTCATCCATCCATTTAAACTAGTCTCCTCCCCCTCCCACTGGCCATCCATCCATCCATCCACCCATCCATCCATCCATCCATCCATCCATCCATCCATCCATCCATCCATCCATCCATCCATCCATCCATCCATCCTAGTCTCTCCCCTTCCCCCTGGCCCTCCTACCCTCTTTTGAACCCATTAATATATACCACTATCCCGTTATCCCTAAATATATAACCTAAGTCTCTCATTTTACCTGTGTTCTCATCTTTATTTATCTCTTCCGTATACACACACAGGTTAATGAGGTCAATTACCTATTATATATTAAGGTAAAACCGACCTTGTGTATAGTGATGATAGTGATGTAGTAGATGGTATGGATAGTGATGATGATGGCGGTGGTGATAGTGATGTAGATGGTGTCTTAGATGACCCTTCTGGCTTGTGTTGTCGTGGTTGTGATGTTGAATGTGATGATAGTGATGACATTCTCGCTTGTGTAGTGATTATTGTGACGAAAATGACGATAAACAACCTTCCCTTCTCCTGAAATCAAACCAACAGACACACAATTCCACCATTCAAGACACCACCTCTTCCACCCCCCTTATATGCCAGAGCGGGACATAACAAGTACGCCATCACATTCTAATTACCAGAACATTCACAGCACCGCTATTACAGGAGCACAATCATTCTGAAATAAACTGTGCGGATTTTTTTCTACTCTGTGTGAATGTTAATCAGTTGTCTGTAACACCTACTATTGCCCCGTCACTTTGGAATACATTTGATGATTTATTTTAGTCTTTTATGAATAAATTGATGACTGGTTGTGTTCATGATTGTGAAAAAATTATACGAGAATGAATGATTGTGAAAAATTTACTTCCTTTCGTGAATAAATTGACACTATATAGGATTAATAAACAATATTTTATTTTACGAATAAATTTACTCTTTTTCTTATTATTACTCATAAAAACTTGTCTTTATTTTATTGATTTATTCTTTGATGATGTTGTAATACCTTAGAAAATAATTTAGTATTATACAAATAAATTCAGCTTTTCTATTGACAACTGTAAAAATGATTCTTCCTGTACACCCAACAACAGACCTGTAACACCCAACAACACACCTGTACACCCACAACAACACACCTGTACACTCAACAACACACCTGTACACCCAACAACACACCTGTACACCCAACAACACACCTGTACACCCAACAACACACCTGTACACCCAACATACACACCTGTACACCCAACAACACACCTGTAACACCCAACAACACACCTGTACACCCAACATACACACCTGTACACCCAACATACACACCTGTAACACCCAACCTTCAGAAAAACTCATAATGTCACAGATAAAAATAAACTCAGTCTAACACAACAATATTTTTACCTAAAGTTATTTTTATTTTGTATTAAGATTTGAACTCAACCTTAACATTCTGAAAATAAAATATAAATAAAATTCCTATTCCAGTGTTCAGTTTCATTACACTTCGATCAGGTGTTAAAATTTCGTCCACTTTCGAGCTTGAATGATATATTTATAAATTGAGTCAAGTCTATATTTCAGGAGGGTTTTATTCCCCTGTTGTGTGTGTCAAAAATATTCGTATTTTCTTTTTTTCTTTTTTCGTTTTGTTATGATTGATGTAAGGATTGTAAAGTGAAGTAGTTTGTTTATTATTAATATTAGTGATATTATTATTATTATTTTTTGTTGTTGTTGTTGTCATTGTTGTTATTATTATTATTATTATTACGATTATTATCATAACTATTATTATTATCTATGTTATTTAAAAGCTCGTCATGAAAAACACAGACAAACCAGCTTATAACAACAACTCAAACATCACCTAAAAATAGTCAAAAAAGTTAAAAAATACCAATTTCGTATTTTTAGAAGACTGTCGCATTTAAACAATAACCTTGAGAGTATGGGAACATGACACACACTCTCCCGTATCTCACAGTTGACGGAAAGATTATTTAATTACATTATTATCTCGTCTGATTACCTTTGTTGTCTCTTGTGCTTGTGTCTGTCTGTTCTGGAGAGGTTAGGTGAATTATCTTGACCACTGCGACGAGAGAAAGTGTAGAGTAGAGAGGGAGAGGGAGGGAAGGGAGAAGAGGGAGAGGGAGGAGGTGGACATGGAGGTGGAGGGAGAGGGAGGGAAGGGAGAAGAGAGAGAGGGAGGAGATGGACATGGAGGTGGAGGGAGAGGGAGGGAAGGGAGAAGAGGGAGAGGGAGGAGAATCATGTGGATGAATTAGTGAGGGAGGGAGTGTGTTGGTGTGAGTGGGGGAGATAAAGGGAGAGGGAGTGTGTGTGGGGAAGGTGAAAGTGAGAAAAGGAGCGTCTCTCTCTCTCTCTTCCCTCACTCGAGATAAGTCTTCACTCTCCAGTTCTCTATAATCCAGCAAACATGGTTCGCTAATCAACGTCTACACGCCTAATTCAGCTGCGATTAGACGCTGCGATTAGCTGTAATTACCTAGTTAAGGTGTCAACGATCATTAACGAGGCAAAAGGTGATTAGTTCTTTCATCCCAAGTGACTCTAATCGCAGTCCAGAGAGGAATATTTTGTGATGTTATTTTTAAGGTTAGGTTAGGTTAGGATAGGTTAGGCTTGGTTAGGTTAGGTTAGGATAGGTTAGGTTAGGCTTGGTAAGGTTTGGTTAGGTTAGGTTAGGCTTGGTTAGGTAAGGTAAGGTTAGGTAAGGTTAGGTTAGGTTAGGTTAGGTTAGGTAAGGTAAGGTTAGGTTAGGTTAGGTTAGGATAGGTTAGGTTAGGTTAGGTTAGGATAGGTTAGGTTAGGTTAGGTTAGGTTAGGTTAGGTTAGGTAAGGTAAGATGCATTTTGGTCTGGTCAGTGTGAACTAAAGGTCAACATTCACCCTTGAGCTTCACGTGAGAACAACACAGACTCAGTCAATCACCCATACTCACTCACTCACTCATACACTCACTCACAATACTCACTCACTCACTCACACACTCACTCACAATACTCACTCACTCACTCACACACACACTCACTCCCACGCACTCACTTCTACACACATCATTCAACAAATGCTCTGGTCCTTAAAATTCCTCAAGTATAAGAGAGAGAGAGAGAGAGAGAGAGAGAGAGAGAGAGAGAGAGAGAGAGAGAGAGAGAGAGAGAGAGAGAGAGAGAGAGAGAGAGAGAGAGAGAGAGAGAGGAGAGAGAGAGAGAGAGAGAGAGAGAGAGAGAGAGAGAGAGAGAGAGAGAGAGAGGCTCATAACTTCCACACACACATAAACTCATTTGCATATTCAAAACATATATACAGCTCAACTAAGATACTCCGGCATAACACAGCTTAAGTACCTTCAAGTTAATCCCTTGTGTAATCTGGAGAACAAAATTAACTAAACAAACCTAAATAACCTCCTAGTTAATCTAATCAAAACACGTAATCAATTAAATACAACCAAACAAGTTTTTAGTTGATTTAAAGACAAAACAAGTCCATGATTTATTTAATACAAGAAATATGTTTATAATTAATCTAAGATAATTAAAATATGTTGATGTGAGTGGGGGGAGGGGTGGGGTGGGGTGGGGAGGGGTGGGTGGGAGGGGGAGGGGTGGGTGGGAGAGGGGGGAGGGGGGTGGGAGAGGGGGGAGGGGTGAGGTGGGTGGGGGAGGGGTGGGTGTGGGGAGAGGGGAGGGGTGAGGGTGGGGGGAGGGGTGGAGGGAGAGGGGGGAGGAGGATGGAGGAGGGGATGAGGGGTAGGGTGTTGGGGAGGGGAGGGTGGGTGGTGGAGAGGGGAGGGGGGGTGTGGAGGGGGAGACATGATCAGAGAGAGAAGAGGGATAGGAGGGTGAGGGGTAAAGAGGGAGAGAAACATCAGAGGAGAATATAAACATAGAGGGAGAGGTCAAAGAGAAAGGGAGAAGGAGATATGGGTCAGAGGGGGAGAGGAGAGGGGAGGGACGTAAAAGGCCAAAGAAGAGGGGAAGGGAGAGGAGAGAAGGAAGGGAGGAAAGATAAGGTTTAGAGAAAATAGGAGGGGTGAGGAGAGAAAGAGAGTGAGGGGAAGGAGGAGAGTGAGGGGAGAACTAGAGTGAGGAAAGGAAGAGGAAGGGAAGACAGAGAGTGAGGGGAAGAAAAGGGAAAAGGGGTTCAGAGGGAAAGGGAGGAAAGGGGAGGGTAAGAGAAGGGAAGGATAATTAGGGGTTCGGGGAGAGGGGAGAAGAGTGAGAGATTAGAGGGGAGGGAGTGAGAGGCCAGAAGGGAGAGGATTGAGGGGTCTGATTGATGGGAGGGGAGGGGAGGGGAAAGAAGGGGAGGATAATTAGGAGTGAGAGGGGAGGGGATGAGTGATTAGAGGGTAGGAGAGGGAGGTGTTAGAAATGAGGGGAAACATATTTTTTATAAGTGAGGAGGAAAGAATAGAGAGAGATGAGAGCTCTTATAAGTGAGGGGAAGGGAGGGAGGAGAGAGTAGTGAGTGGAGTGAGGGATTTTGAGTGAGGGTAAGAGCCAGAGAGAAGGGGAGAGAGAGGGGTCAAAAGAGGGGAATACAAAATAAAGTGGAAAATATCGGTCAGTGTCATATACTTTAGTTTGTTTGATCCAATATTTTTTTTTCTTTACTCGAAAAAAATGTTCCCCAAAAATTATGTCGATAAAATATGAAGTTTGTGTAGGCGATTATTGCTTGCCTGACCTCTCTCTTGAACTACAAACAACATTCCCCATTACGAGTTTAAATTCGGCTCCTACTGTTCCCTCCCTCCTACCTCCCACCTTCCCTCCTCACCACAAAAGAATTTCCCCAGCATGCAATTACATTCCCATTGTGGGATTAGAACGACCCTTTCCACCTACCCTCCTCCTCCCTACCCCCTCTCCTACCCTCTCCTTCTCTCATCAACCCCCCCCCCAATGGTACAGGTCCTATCTTTGCTGGACAATTTTTTCCATCCTTGAAGTGAGCAAAATCCTTCACTACAATAATGCAAAATACCGGCTATTGAACCTGCTCTGAGATTTTATGACACACACACACACACACACACACACACACACGCACACACACACACACACACACACACACACACACACACAGACACACACAGCCACATTTTCACACACACACACACCTTCCTGGATTCAACTAATCGAAACAAAGATTTTAATATATTTTTGTCCTGATAAGAAAGAACATAAGATTAAACTATTGACTGTGTGTGTGTGTGTGTGTGTGTGTGTGTGTGTGTGTGTGTGTGTGTGTGTGTGTGTGTGTGTGTGTGTGTGTGTGTGTGTGTGTGTGATTTGTAACCTATATTTCCTGTTAGAACTCGTTCCCTCTCAAAAAAACCCCCACTCTCACACACACACTCCTCTCCCTCACCTCACCTCTCTCCCTCTGAGCCCTTCAATTTCTTTTCTGTCCCTCCCTTGATGCCTTGTGCTCCCCCCACTACGCCTTTTTAGATCCTCACTCTAAAACCACATTTCTCCCTCTCCCCGCAAAACTCTCTTTCTCCCCTTACATTCTCCTCGCTTGCCTAAAACACCTTCTCCTCCCCTCCCCTCGCTCTTCTAAACTACCTTTCTCCCCTCTCTCTTCTAAACTACCTTTCTCCCCTCTCCCCTCCCCTCACTCACCTAAGCCACCCTGTCTCCCCTCGTAGGCAGGCAAAGAGGGGCAGTTGTTATTACAGTCTCGACCGCCTCCCATATAAACAATAACGGTGAGTGTGAGGCGTTACCTGTGTGTTGCTGATGAGATGTTTACCTGCTTGAACACCTGTGCTCTCTCTCATCGTTCGTACACCTTAATGCAAGTAAAAAAAATCTCCTGGGATAATGACCATTTCAGAAGCGTTCGTTCAGATGGGCTCGTGTGTTTCTCTCGCCTTTACGACGAGTTTAAGTGAAACTTGGTACTAAACTGTTAAAAAAAATGGTGATATCGCTATACACACACACACACACACACACACACACACACACACACTTCCTGTATCACCTTTGACATACTATTAACTGTGTCCGGCTCTTGACAATCATAATTACAAGCCATAAATATTCCATTGCGGGAAGTTAACCACTAGTAAACAAAGGAGCTTATAAAACAAATGAAGGTTTGTTGTGTTTTGTGATTCAGTTTATAGCCACTTGAGGGCGTTTGTACCACTAATGGGTTATAGCTTTTGGTATATCTCGGTAAAACTTGTTGGTGGGATTTTAACACTGATAAACACAAACAAAAGTATAAATGGCAACATACACGGTAACCCGCGCGTTCATAAAAACAAATGAAGGTTTGTTTTGTTTCTTAGTTCTGTTTATGGCCACTTGAGGGCACTCAGGCCTCAAATGGGTTAAGGCTGTAGATGCATTTTACTAAATCGACTTCTTGTTTGGATCTTGACACTGATAAACACAAGCTATAAACTCTCCATCATAAGAAAGGTAATAATTAAGTTAATCATAGCGTTTATAAAAACAAATGAAGGTTTGTTTTGCTGCGTAGTTCTCATCGCCTATTGGTTGAATAACAGTAGGGCATCGATCCTCTCGTTGCTGATTGGTTGATGCAGGTCACGTAAACATACACAATACTTAAGGCTGGATAAAGCCGCACCTCACCCCCCTACACCACCACACCTCACCACCACACCTCACCACCCTACACCACCACACCTCACCACCACACTTCCCTACCACCACACCTCACCACCACACCTCACCCCCTACACCACCACACACCTCACCACCACCCTACACCACCACACCTCCTACCACCTCCACCACCCTACACCACCACACCTCACCCCACACTCACCACCTCCCACCACCCTACACCCACCACCTCACCACACTTCCCCCCCCTACACCACACCCCTACACTCACCTCACCACCCTACCCACACCACACCACCACCCACCACACCTCACACATACCCCCCTACCCCTACACCTCCCCCACCTACACCACACCTCCCCACCCCTACACCCCACCACCCCTACACCACCACACACCTCACCCCCCCCTACACCACCACCCCCTCACCCCCTACCACCTACACCCACACCACACCTCACCCACACACACCACACTTCACCTCGTCTCCTCCTTCACAACACTACTAATCAATATCACTTTGTATACAATGGGATCCTTCACGCCTCTATAACAACCTCTTATAGCTCTCTAGTATCATCTCTATAACTCTATATTATCATCCCTATAATTACTTTTATCATAGCTTATTATCTACCCCCCCGTGTCTCTCTCAATAGCAATTTAAGATGATATACGTAAGTTATTGCCGTTAGAGAAACATGGAAGATCTCTCTCTCTCTCTTCTCCTCAACCTCACCTCCATTCATAACATAACGTAAAACAAAATAAACGCAACGCAACACACCACACAACACTACAATGCACACCACACCACACCACAAAATACCACACCATACCACACCACACCACACACACCATACCACACCATACCACACCCAGACAAACATAACCGCTTCACGTAGTTCATCACACGCCGTCCCACATTAACGATCTAGTACAATCTTGACTACAGTTCCATCCATTATTCACCACACACTGATGGCCGCCACACTAATCGATGATACCACAAGCTAATACCATCCTTACCTTCTTTGAACTGGTATTAATGGTTACCGATCTGAGAGAAAGATGAATGAGGGTGTTTGAAGGTTAGGTGGTGGTGTTGGTGGTGTGGGATGGGGTGAAGTAAGGTCAAGCAGACTCGATGACTGGCCAGCTGATTGCCATGCCAGCTGACTGATGCCAGATTGACCTGCCACCATGACTGCCAGTGACTGATGATGTGACAATTGAACTGACAGATGCTGACAGAAATGCTGAAATGAGATGCCATGACCTGACCATGAGACTTGCTGATGACTGCCTGACTTGCAAACTGTCAGACCATGCTGCTGCCATGGCTGATGCTGATGCGTGAATTGCTGCCATGACCCAATGAGTTATATGCCCATGCTGCTGCTGACTTGCTGCTGACTTATGTAAAGTGCTGAAAGCCAGCATGTAAAGGTGACTATCAAATGACTGATGCTATGACTAAGAAACCCATGACTTGCCAGATCGGTTGGTGGTGATGGTGGTGGTGATGGTGGTAATGGTGATGATGGTAACGATCCCTAAAAGATGTTGAAAGTTGGAGTTATGGAAGAGATATTATTGTCTTTTATCATCCACTCTTCTGTTCCTTTATCAATTATTCATGTACACATACGCGACATAATTCCCTGGACACGTGGTAGTATTTGAGGATCATTACGTTAGGTTTGGTTAGGTTTAGGTTAGGTTATGTTAGGTTTGGTTAGGTTTGGTTAGGTTAGGCTTAGGTGAGGGAGTTGAATTTATTATTTTTCTCAAAATTTTTCTTGTATTAGGATTGTTTTTTCTTCCAATTTGTGGTTCCAATAAGCAGCGTTATTAGATATAAATGAATCATATATATGTCCCGGAAGTAAGAGCCAGATAATGCCAAGGGTTCAGGGAATTTTGTTCACAGTTGTACAAGAATGTTTAGCTTTATACTTGATACAATAGAAACCCCCCCCCCCACACACACACATACACACATATACTTACATAAATAGTCACCCACACAGGCACTCACAGACACACACACACATAAGTACAGACACACACATCTCGTATATACACATACACATACCTAAACCGACACACACACACTCTCTCTCACTACAACTGACCACCCTGACATACAGTAGCCTAATAGCCAATTCACTTATACACACAAACACCCATTTGTCTTCAATTAGTGAGGAAAAACTCTTATTTGTCTTGGAACAATTATGGGTTTTAGTTCTCGAATGGTAGGTAATGATTCACAGGACTTGGAATCATTAAGGAGTGGACGTTACGGTAGACTGATTCTCCGATCGTTTATGGAAAGGAATTTTTCTTGTAGTTAATAATATTGTATTGATTTTATTTGTTATTTTCATTGTTGTTATTGTTATTGTTATTGTTGTTATTGTTGTTATTGTTATTTTTGTTTTTGTTCTTCTTGTTTCATTTGTTTTGTTATTTCTTTATTGCAACTTCCAATACATCCCTACTCTATCCCTCCCTCCCTCTATCCCTCCCTCCCTCTATCCCTCTCCCTCCCCTATCCCTCCCTCCCTCTATCCCTCCCTACCTATCCCTCCCCTACTCTATCCCTCCTCCTCTATTCCTCCCTCCCTATCCCTCCCTCCCTCTATCCCTCCCTCCCTCTATCCCCTCCCTCCCCCTCATCCCCTCCCTACCTATCCCTCCCTCCCCATCCCATCCCTCCCTCCCCATCCCTCCCTCCTCTATCCCTCCCTACTCTATCCCTCCTCCCCCCATTCCCTCCCTCCCTCTATCCCTCCCTACTCTATCCCTCCTCCTCTATCCCTCCCTCCCTCTATCCTTCCCTCCCTCTGTCACCACTCCTTCTCTCTCTACCCCTCTCTCCATCCCTCCCTCCCTCCCTCTCCCTATTCAACTATCCTTCTCCACCTTGACAAATTGTGTTTCGACTCGAGTCTTCAAGTTTGTGAATACTGGTGACGGGAAGGTCGATGTATCCCGGGCAACAAGGAACACTGTAAATAACAACTAGATCTATGTTCGTTTTGTGGAGGGTGGAGGGGGAGGGGGCAGAGGGGGTATTGCAGGTAAATGGCGAAGAGAGAATGGTTTAGGGTTAGGTTGGTTAGGTTAGTTAGTTAAGTTAGGTTAGGGTTAGGTTAGGTTAGGTTGGTTAGTTAGGCTGGTAGGTAGCATTAGGTGGTTAATCTTCAGGTGATTCAATAAAACAGAAACACACACAAACAACACAGTAAAACAGTGCAACACAATAATCATAAACACACAGAAAAACACAAACGGTGAGGACTAATGAGGGAGAAACACCTGAACTCTTACACAGTGGGAAGAAATGATGATGGATGAGTCATCGTTAATTGAGGTAAAGTTATCGACCCATAGCCAAGGTCACCTGAGGAGGTCACTGGCACTGTCGTTAACGGAGGTCTTGGGGCAGAAAGGAAGGTCAGGTCAGGTAGTTAATATTTTATTATACACTTTACAAGGTCAAGTCAGGTCAGGTTATTGATACTATCTTTAACCAGTTTACAAAATTAGGTCAGGTTTGGTCAGGTCGTTAGCAATACAAGCAGGAGGACAACTGAGTAAGTATAACCTAAATAAACACTTAAATATCAACATGTTTAGCTCTTGTACGCAACTCAGAGCTGAAATATTTACCACTCAGAATGTTAAGCCATCAGTAATGCATTTCTCGACGTGACTGAGTGAATTATTTTTACACCTGAATTATTAAAGTATTTCTCAAAGCGAACGATTAAAATATTTCGAGACATGAGTGGCTGAGAAATTTCTAGACATGAGTGACTAAGACATTTTTGGACGTGAATACTTTAAGACAATTCTCAGTATAAATGTAACTTGTGGTATTTTCTTCAGGTAAATGTTTAGTATATGTTAAGTGACATGAGTAAGACATTTTACCACATGCATGTCTGAATATTAGAGTAAATATAGACATTTTCAGCTCAAGAATGTCCCTCGTGCTTGACCCCTTTAATACGATCAACCCCGTTAATACTGTGAATTAATGTATCACTTGAGATGTCTTGACCCCTAGAGTACGATGTCTTGACCCCTGGAGTACCATGTATTAACCCATTGAGTACGATGGCTTAATCCTTTTACAACGATGACGTATTCTGTTGAGTACGACAGTTTGTACTCAAGGGACTATCATTGTTCTCAAGGTATTAAATCATAGTACTCAAAAAACATGCACGATCTCACCACACACACACACACACACACACACACACACACACACACACACACACACACACACACACACACACACACACACACACACACACACACACAACACACAAACACACAAACACTCACACTCACACACACCTAACCATGCTAATCACCAAACAACCTCTTTCACCCTTACTTAACTACCGTAATCAAGAAGCGAGATAAAATATGGGTTATTTTCCTTGCTTGTTCCCACCATTCCACTTAACCCAGCAGTCTCTCTACGTTACATTCTTGACCGCAGAGTATAAGTGATGTCATTCGTTCTAAAAGGAGTATAAGTGACGTCATTCGTTCTAAAAGGAGTATACTTGACGTCATTCGTTATAAAAGGCCTTAAAAAGCGTTCCTATGAAGCGTTTTGGCCAGCGTGAGTTTTGTTGGACTTTTGGGGAGGATGAGAGAGGGTTTGACTGCCTTTTATGTAGCGGAGTTCTCTTTGATAGCAAAATAAAGGCAAAAAAATATTCTTTTTCGACACGTAGAACTGGCGACCGAGTGAGATAGCCAATAGAGAGAGAGAGAGAGAGGTGGTGACTTGCCTGCAAGATAAAGCCCGCCAGCAGGTGAAGAAAGTCTACGGTCCCGACGTGCCACATTTCACTACCTCGCGAGACTAAGCCGTAGATTTGAGGAGCATTACAGCCAATAGGAAGAGAGATGAAGAGCAGGTTAGCCAATAGACAGCGTTAAGTATACAGGTACTGTAGAGGTACCAAGCAGAATCTAACAAATAACATTCTTAAACACGTATAAAGACGCACACGAATACAGACAGAAATGCACATACACAAACACACATCCACATACACCCACACAGAGATATACAAGCACACATCCACATACACCACACAGAGATATACACACAGACAGACAAGCAAAACAAAAAGTAATTTTATACGACTCACTCACACAAAGGTATAAAACAATATATTTTTCAATGGATTGTTCGTAAATGTGTTCCACTGGCTGGTGTGTGTGTGTGTGTGTGTGTGTGTGTGTGTGTGTGTGTGTGTGTGTGTGTGTGTGTGTGTGTGTGTGTGTGTGTGTGATCAAACTCTCAGAGATGTACATTAATCATGTCTCCCTGTGGTGTAGTGGTAACCGGATTCCCTTTGCAAGTTAGTATTCCTGGGTTCGAGTCCCGAAAGGAATATAAATTTATCACCTGTCAGACCAGCCAGTGGTAATGGGTGATCTAATTATGCTGTATATTGATTGAAATGGTCATTATAGGTGTTTAGCCAGTGCAGTTTGTGGGTAGTCTGATCTTCCTGGGATGTACTTGACACTGAGTTATACATCTTGTTAAACTAAGCTCCCAACCTTGAATATTGTGATTTGCAATATGAATTTAATACCTTACAATATGACACAGTACCTTGCAATGCTGAACACAAGAAGCAATACTCTGATAACCGAACACAAAACCTTGCAACATCAATACATCACCTTGCAACATCAACACACCACCTCGTAATGCTAACAGCCCCTTTCAACACTACACCACCTTACAACACTATTATCATCTTGCAACAGTAACAACACTCTGCAACACTATAACACCTGCAACACCAACACAAACACCATGCAACAAGACCATAAACCACTCACATAAGTACACGAAATATACACCACCACGAGTTGACAATCAGAATATTGCAACCTCCCCCAACCTACCCCCTCCCCCACCCCTCCTCTAGACTGGAAATGTCACCTCGTTACCTCACTACACCCTAATTAGCTGCATTTGCACCACAACACCATTTCACCTCAACCACTTTGCCTATACAGTGACCCCTTCATTAATCACCTCCACCTGACATCATTCATGGGGCGACATGGGAATGGGGGGAGGGGGATGACGTTAGCCTCATTTGTCAACCTTCCTGCACCTCCTCCCCTCCCTTCCCCTTCCTACCCCCCTTCCCCTCCCCCCTCCCTTCCCCTCCCCTTCACCCCCCCTTCCACTCACTCCCCCTCCCCAGGCCAGAGAAGGACACATTCGTCGATATTATTAATAGCCAGGAAACGTTTACTGAGTCACATGTAAACACGAGGACAGAAACATTTACTAAGTCTAATGTAAACACTCCATTAACCTAGAATTAGGCTAGGGTACATACTTGAGTGTCTTATTAGTGTGTGTGAGTGTGTTTCTGTGAGTGTCGGTATGTCTGTATGAGTAGGTGTTTTGTGTGTGTGTGTGTGTGTGTGTGTGTGTGTGTGTGTGTGTGTGTGTGTGTGTGTGTGTGTGTGTGTGTGTGTGTGTGTGTGTGTGTGTGTGTGTGTGTGTGTGTGTGTGTGTGTGTGTGTGTGTGTGTGTGTGTGTGTGTGTAACAGTGAGGATAGAGTGCGGTAAGATATTATGACGGAAAAATATGTTGAGTGTGTTAGTAGAGGAAATATTGTGTTTTGAGAACGTGGCAGGGAAACAGAGTGCGTTAGGGCCTGATAAGAGTGCGTTAGGGCCTGACACGACTAGGAAGTGCTCAGCCAACAGTCATTACTCTCCGTTGCGGGAGAATAGGGAGACGAGGTGGAATAAAGAGAGAAACAAAGAGATAATAGGGGAGAGTAGAGAGATAAGATCCGGGAGGGCGACGAAGGAGGAGGTCAAGTGGAGGGAAGGTCGATGTTTATGAAGGTGAAGAGGGCAGTGTAGGAGGAAGGTCATATGTA
>NW_024757351.1:152500-170000 GCF_018991925.1 Homarus americanus | reverse complement strand
GAAAGTGAGGTAGGAACGTGAGAGAGATTGGAAAGTGAGGTGGAATGTGAGAGATTGGAAGGGGTGGGGTAGGAATGTGAGGAGGGGTGGAGAGAATTGAGGTAGGAATGTGAGGAGGGAGAAAAATGAAGGAAGAGATGAGAGGAGGAGAAAGTGTGGGAATTGAGAGAAGTGTGGGAGGAGAGAATGTGATGTAGAAAGGAAAGTGAGGGATAAAGATGAAAAGAAGGAATGAAGGAGTAACGTTAGAGAGTAGACACCCAGCCATCTAGCCATACACAGCCCGCACACACACACACCCAGCCACACCACCACCCACCACCCACTGGCCACCACCACCTAGCCACCCCACACCCCACCCCACCACACCCAACCCAACCACCCACCCACCCAACCCCACCCACCCAACCCACCCCACCCACCCCACCCACCCACCACCCAACCCACCCCACCCACCCACCCACCTAGCGGGTAGAAGAGAAAACTTTAGTGACCAATCAATATCTGATGTGAACGAAAGATTGTTGGTGACAGTTGAAGGTGAATACTCCTTCCCTCCAACACTTCCTTTCTCCCTCCAACACTTCCTCTCTCCCTCCAACACTCCTTCCTTCCCCCCTCCCTCCCTCCCTCCATCCCAAAACCACTACAAAAAATATTGAAGGAAAGTGATGATGATGATGGTGATGATGGTGATGATGGTGATGATGGTGATGATGGTGATGATGGTGGTGATGATACTGGTATGGAAAAATATGTAGTACAGACAGACAGACAGACAGACAGGCAGACAGACAGACAGACAGACAGACAGACAGACAGACAGACAGACAGAGGTACAAATCCAATTACTGAATGTATATCTCTATGTCTATCTATATATCTATCTAGTATTCTAGCTAGATAATTAATAGCAAGATAACTAATAGGAAAATAGTTAATTGGGAGATATTTAATGAGTAAGCAATAACTAGGTGATTAAACAGGGAGTTGGTAATTAATGTGACTTCCTTGATAACAGACAACCGGGGAGAGGATTGAAACGATGCTAAATTAAAGTGGAAATTAGTAAGTAGGAAATGGATGAGAGAGAGAGAGAGAGAGAGAGAGAGAGAGAGAGAGAGAGAGAGAGAGAGAGCACAATATGGAAGACAGTAATAATCTTTTCATTCACACACACACACACACACACACACACACACACACACACACACACACACACGACGGAATCTAATGACAAAACACAAAGTGAAAGAAAAATCGTCTCACATAAGCGAATGACATGAAAATACCCCTGACCTGTTATGAGTTGGTTACAGAGAGTGATATTACCATCCTGGCGTAAGATCGGGAGTCCAGTTGGGTTATTATGGGTAATTTGACCCTTAATGGTGGTGTTTTATGTGTCGGGGGTTATGAATATTCGGTAGAGGAGAGAAGGTTTACACTCTGAGTCAAATAATTACCTGTAGCAAGGTAAGAGAGAGAGATATATCTCCCAAACATTAATGCCACTTCACCTCTACTGAGTGTGGTGGTGATATAATAAGCCACTTCCCTTATTACTGGACTGACAGACAAATAGACAGAAATTGAACGTTTTTATCCCTCTGTAATTGCTGTGTGTGTGTGTGTGTGTGTGTGTGTGTGTGTGTGTGTGTGTGTGTGTGTGTGTGTGTGTGTGTGTGTGTGTGTGTGTGTGTGTGTGTGTGTGTGTGTGTGTGTGTGTGTGTGTGTGCCTGTGCGAGCAATAACCAACGCCAGACTCTCTCTCTCCCTCTCTCAATTTGACACACATATTACCTACGCCAGACGAACATTCACCCATCTCTATTGCCTACACTGGCGTTCCTAACACCAAGAAAGATAGAGAGGCCTTCAGGGTGTCACAATCAGCCAAATATTCGTGAATTACCGGAACATCGATCCCTTTCTGCAATCGCTTCGCCAAATACGTTCCTCGCCAACACACACACACACACACACACACTAGTGACTTGCTGTGTGTGTGTGTGTGTGTGTGTGTGTGATGGCGTTATATATCCTGTAGTCATGTTCCTGTAGTTATCATCATCACCATCATCACCATCATCATCATCATCATCATCATCATCATCATCATCATCATCATTATTATCATCACATAAATCTCTCAAAACTTAACTTTCACATTCCTCTGGGGGTTCACAGGTCCCCCGAGACAGCTCACTACATCTTCACTATTTCACCTTCATAAACCGGAAGTTGTGACGTGTACTAATGGCGGTCACAAGTCTTCATTAATCTGTGACGGTGAAGCAAGTCAAGAAAATACCGAGAGCATTTATGAACTTATTCTATAGAGCTGAGTCTCCCGTGATGTGGCTGAGGCGTTTTCTTTTGCGTCTGATCCCTTCTTCTCTCTCCCTCTACCTCCCCTCCTTTCCCCCTCCCAACCCTTCCTTCCTCCTCCCATCCCCTTCTTTCCCCCTCCCATCCCTTCTTTCACTTTCCTTCCCTTCCCCTCCCCTCCCCTCTCCTCCCCTTCCTCTCAGTAACGTCCTGAGTGAAAACAATTAGTTAAGCCGTTCTGTCTCGCGGTTCCTTTCATTAAACGATTTTCCATTTTTTTATACCAGCGTCTTAGGCCTTACCGATCTGTCCTGTGTGAGTGAGAGGCAAGAAAGACGTATCCCACCATGGTTACCGAGGGCTGACAGTGTTAGAGTGATGGGGCGATTGACAGCTCTCTGTTGGTGAAGTGTTGGTGGTGGTGTTGTGTTGGTGAGGTGTTGGTGGTGTTGATGTGTTGGTGAAATGAGATAAAATATGTTGATTAATAACTGAATTGTTGCGATTATTTTTAATCAAGTGAAGTGCATAATATCTCTCTCTCTCTCCCTCTCTCTCTCTCTCTCTCTCTCTCTCTCTCTCTCTCTCTCTCTCTCTCTCTCTCTCTCTCTCTCTCTCTCTCTCTCTCTCTCTCTCTCTCTCCTGCACCTAACTGTCCAAGATGGCCTCCAGTGCCGTCCTAACAAGTCTCTCTCTCAAGGGAGAATTTGAAAGAAAGTTTTAATGAGCCTTTGGGTTGGGACGCGGCATGGTTGACTCTACACCTTTACCGTATAGTTGTGAATGTTACCTGTGATGATCAGGTCATAAACAGGTGTGTCCAGGTGTCTACACTCCCTACCACCCCTTCGTAAATGTAGAGAGAGAGAGAAAGAGGAGAGAGTTAAGTAGAGATATAGGAAGAGAGAGATAGATATATAAGTAGGAAGAAAGGAAGGAAGGAAGGAAGGAAGGAAGGAAGGAGGGAAGGAGGGAAGGGAAGAGCACTAGTAGAGGAAGCTGATCATTATCACTGTCGGCCTTATGGTTCAAAGAGGACTGAGGTGAGTAGGTCGTCCTTATACCCTCAAGGAGTCGTCAAATACTCAAGTGAGCCTCGTAGCTTCAAGTGAGAGTCGTAGATTTAAGTGAGAGTCGTAGATTTAAGTGAGAGCCGTAGATATAAGGGGTCGTCTCATTCCCAAACATGTGTCGTAGTTGTAACGTAGCGCCGTAGGTTTAACCGCGTGTCGTAACAATAAGAGAGGGAAGGTCGTAATGTCAAGCTGTGGTCGTATTCTCAATTGAATGTCGCAGCTTAAAGATGAGTGCCATTATATTGTCAACCACAGGACGGACCCTTGAGAGAGAGAGAGAGAGAGAGAGTGTGTGTGTGTGTGTGTGTGTGTGAATTGAAATCTTGAGTATAAATCTTGAAGCTATAAGTAGGTGTTTTAGTCCCTCCACCCCTCCTTAGCTCTCACCTTCTTCCTCTTTCCCTCCCTTCAAAACTCTCCCCCAACCTCTCCCCCCTTACCACCCCCTAACCTCAACTCTCTCCTCTCCTCTCTCCCCTCTCTCCCTCCCTCTCCCTCTCCCTCCCTCTCTCCCTCTCCCTCTCCCTCTCACCTCCTCATAGCCACCTTGTGTTAGCTTCTGTGGTCCAACAAGAAACTCACTATTGGTTTATTGACAACAAGGTCAATACTCAGTTACATAAGAGACATTAACAAGGCTTAGAATGGTCCGCCCTATATCACTCCACCCTCCACCCATAGTCCGTCCATCCATAGTCCCTCCACCCATAGTCCCTCCACCCATAGTCCCTCCACCCATAGTCCCTCCACCCATAGTCCCTCCACCCATAGTCCGTCCACCCATAAATAATCTTTTCACGTTCATCTTAATGCAGAAAATTATATACTTGTTCTTTAGTCATTGTTATTTTAAGAAGACAAACGAAACAGGTTGTCTCAAAAATATGTATGCAAACAACCTCATGGAAAATCGTGTATTACAAGAGCAAAAGTTGTATACATTTTTCTGAGACACTTTGTATATCCCGCGTCATGTTGGGTTAAGACCATTAATCATGAAAATTTGGGCTTTAGTTACGGGTTAAGAACACTGGGGAGAGTATAATGAGGTGCTACCCTTTGATATAACCCGGGTTTAAGTGGTTTTTTATTTATTTCCTGTTATAACTTAGTGTAATTTCATCTAATTTTAAGTTAATTCTTTTCCTTTGTAAGTTATTTTTACTTTTTTTTGTTACTCTCTCTCTCTCTCTCTCTCTCTCTCTCTCTCTCTCTCTCTCTCTCTCTCTCTCTCTTGTATGCTTTATCGCAGAGGGAAAACCCAAACCTTTTGATAAGCACACAAAGAGAGAGAGAGAGAGAGAGGGAAAGAGAAAGATAAGCGAAAATTTATATAAAATAAACCCAAAATAAACCACAAAAGAAAGTTAAACCAAAATAAAACAGAACAGACACACACACACACATCAAGACAACAACAATATCAGCCTCGGTAAAGAGAGAGAGAGAGAGAGAGAGAGAGAGAGAGAGAGATCGGTTAAAATATTACTTCACAAAACATTAACAACAAAAATATTATCATCTTGAGTGCATATCAAAAGTTTTTCCACTCCGCCTTATCCATTATCGGTGAATTCTGAGAGAGCGAATATTTCAGATGATTATTGTAAGTTCAGCGAGGCGATGAGGTCTTGTGGCCAGGCAGAAGGTCTTGCTTCACCGCAGTTTGGGAATTTTCTTAAACCGTGGAAGGATTAGGGAGGGGTGGAGGAATAGGGAGGGGTGGAGGGAATAGGGAGGGGTGAAGGGATTAGGGAGGGGTGGAGGGAATAGGAATGACACGGAGGGAGGAGGGGAGAGAGGGAAACAGAGATTAGATAGGCATGGAGGGAATAGGGAGACACGGAGGACAAAAGGGAGGGACGGACGGGATAGGGAAATACGGAAGGAATAGGGAGGGATGGAAGGAATAGGGAGACACATAAGTAATAGATAAGGCACTGTAGTACATCCATATAACCCCAGGAAGACCGGACAACTCACTAACTTCACTGGATAAGCATTACCCCGAAACACAATCCATTAATCCATACATACACCTCCAGGTAATCCAATTATTGTTAGGTAAAGTAGACACAGGTAAATGACTCAGAGGAATTTACCCCTTGAGATCGAACCAGGGTTATGTATGTGACTTACAAGGACGAGCGCCATAACCAGTACACCACCACCGACGTATATGTGGAAAGTATGTTGTGTATAATGGATTAATGGCGTGCTTATAGTTGTAAAACCTTGTACTCACGTCAGCCGGCAGTCACTCCCACACCAAGGCGTTTTGCTTCCCTAACACGAAGGAATTTCACCGAAACGTAACTCAGGAGTCTCTGGGTCCGATAAAAATACCTAAAAATCGAGGGTTAAAACTTGTCATGCAATAGAGTCGTAATCCTTAAAGTGTCGGGAAGACTTAGTGCAGCTGTCAGTGTGTTGGTGAGGTCACGTCATCACAACCTGGTCTGTCTCTTGAAGCATGTTGATCTGTCCATAACATCCCATCTACTACTACTACTACTACTACTACTACTACTACTATTCTCTCTGCACACACCCTCATATCAAAGAAGGTTCGCTGTCCTCGCGTCCAGAATCCTTAAGCTCTGACGGACACCTGAGCTTCGTTGGGTTGTGTGGCGTCCACTGACCTGGTGGTGATGGTGATGGGTACCTCAGCGTCCATGGCGATAGGTAAGGTCAGAGAGAATCACGTACTGTCCATTGCTGGCTAGAGTTGTGTTGACATATGGAGCGGATAGACACCATATAATTTGAACTGTCACTCGTAATGCGTCTCCGTCCAGGCTTGAAGCGAGGGTCCACCACGCACTCCCCCTACTCTCTCTCTCTCGCTCTCTCTCTCTCTCTCTCTCTCTCTCTCTCTCTCTCTCTCTTTCCAGTTATATAAATACCTCAACTCGCTTCCAGGACGGAGACGCCATACTTGACCTGACTGATAAAAGACCATTATTATCGTGACGGGAAGCAATCAACCCACAACACGACTTCGTTATCAGTGTAGTGAAGGTAATGGACCAATGACAGTGAAGAGGAATTCGTTCATGTTGACGTTGAAGATAACGATGTGGCGTAAGGGATGTTAATTATGTGAAGGATGTTTAACCTGACCTAACCTGACCTAACCTGACCTAACCTGACTATGGGACTAACGTTCACTCACCACATAACGTAACTAATTATTACTTATATAATGATAGATGGACAATATTTAAGGTAATTACAGTGACGTAGATAATGAGGTAATATCAATGTAATTTATATACTATTTAAAATAATATAATGTTAGTCTCTGTATTGTATGTAATGTAATTTCATGTAATGGTAATTAGATCATACTGATTAATGATTGGAGGTCAGCATTTATTGTAATGTAATTAAATTGAACTAAATATTAAAGCCATTTTAATATAATTTCCATAATGTATTAGCAGTAAGTAATGACTAAACACACTGTAATGTAATTCTTTTGAACGAGATAATGAACCTAATGTAATTCACTTGTATTAAGCAATGATAAAACGTCAATAATTACTGTAATTATGTTTCATTTGAACTGCATAATCATTTAGTACGAATTACATTATATAACTGTAATGTCATATAACCCCATCCATTATATAACACCTACATATCATTACCGTCATATAAATCTGCACAGACAAATAAAAACTCCCCAATTGATCAAGATTATAACCCGGAATTCCTCACAGTTATATCACTCAAGAAAGGTCGAATTACGCTGGCAAAAAATACACTCAATTATCCTTGGCTACAATGATTACAGAAACTACCTCACAACACCTGCTCAATACATTACATCTTAATCACAGTAATGACAATACCTGGTTCACCTGGTCTTGTAATCTCACCTGACGAAGTGGTTCAGTCTCTCACGATCACCACAAGGGAATTATAAAACTTCTGTTAGGTTGCGTTTTCTTTACTACTAAAATAAATAGAAAAGAATTAAAGGGGTAACGCTCCTAAATCTTATTACACTAACACAGGCGATAATTTTTTTTTTTGGGGGGGGGTTGATTGTTTTATCTGCTTCAATATAATTTCCTATATTAATATAAAGGAATTATAGAAATATTATCCTATATCTTTTACATAGTTCTATAATTCTCGATATTACATAATACCTCTACTACATATATTTTACGGTAATATTATAGTGATTAATGCGTAATATATATGGTATAATCTTCCTATAATCTCCTATATGGAAATGATACAGAGATTATATCTTATTTCCTATACTTACATTAAAATACCAAGATCGATAATCCAATCATTAAGAGCTATAATCTGCTATGAATTATTACAGTTTTCAATATTATATTAACTTGTCTTAGGCTACATTAACTTAATATAGTCTTAGCTTGGACTAATACAATTTCGGAATTAAAATCATCCGTCTTAATTATCGAGGATATATTAATCACCTGAGTTTTAAATTGGTTTAATTATCCCAATCTTCAGGTAAGGTAATCAAACCTATCCTAATCTTCATCTCACTTATATTTATGACTGGATAATCTCCACTAATCTCATAAGATAAGATAAGCTATAATGTAATCTCAGTATGTGACGAGGTTTGTGAGATTAGTTAATATAATCATAATCTCATTTTACGATTAGTTGACCCAATCTTCACCACGTAACGTAATAAAAGCCAATCACTATTTCCTAGCAGCGTCTCCCAGGTCCCCATTTCCTAGCAGCGTCTCCCATGTCCCCATTTCCTAGCAGCGTCTCCCATGTCCCCATTTCCTAGCAGCGTCTCCCAGGTCCCCATTTCCTAGCAACGTCTCCCATGTCCCCATTTCCTAGCAGCGTCTCCCATGTCCCCATTTCCTAGCAGCGTCTCCCATGTCCCCATTCCCAACACGCCACATCCAATATCCCAACAGCACCTCACATGACCGCCCTACTTACCCTCCCAGCAGCGCCCTTGTCAGGAATGGCCGTCGTCAGCTGGAATGTTCATCGTCAGGAATATCCTCTCCTCCCCCCTCTCCCGAACCCCCATGTCCTCAGTGCGTGTCCCGGTTCCGTTTTTACACCCACAGGCACGCGGTTATGTACGCATAAACCGCCCAATTCAGTCGTTTGAAGGCCCTGGCGGGGATATTTTTGAGACGGTAACTGCGCCAGTCTCTCTTAATGTCAGTCTTTTAGTGTGTTGGAAGCGACGGTGACTGGCTACTTGGAGTCTACTAACAACGGCGTTTTGTTCCTTCTCTCTCACCATAAAAGATTCACTCGTAAAAAGATTCGCTTCAACGCCAGACAGCTACAGCGGTGGTGGTGGTGGCAACGACAGGGAGTAGGGGGCGACGGAGGTGGTGAAGATGAGAAAGAGGTCCTTGGTTGATGTGAGTAAGAGAGAGAGAATGTGAGAGAGAGTGAGAGGTAGAGAAAAAAATGGAAAGAGGAAGAATGAGGAGAAGCCTTACGTGACGTCAGTGAGAGAGAGAATGAGAGAGGGTGAAATATAGGAATAAAAGAGGGAAAGAGAGGGGGAAGGAAGTGAGGTTCTTGCTTAACGTCATGGAGAGAGAGAGAGAGAGAGGTGTTCCCTGTCTCACTGGTGTATAAAAAAGGTGATTTAATACAAGACTGACTGGACGAAATTATATAAAAAGAAAGAGATGTTTTTTGTCTTCGTAGAAAAAAATTTCCCGAGAATTATCAAATATTTCTCACTTCCAGAGATTATCCATAATGTCTATACCCAATCCTCTCCACCCAGCCCCCAGCCCTCAGACCTAGCCCCCAGCAGCCAGCACTCACCACCAGCCCCTAGCACCCAGAACTAAGCCTCCAGCACTCAGCCCCAGCAGCCCTCAGCACCCAGACCTAGCACCCAGCTGCCACCAAACACGCCAAGAAAACCTCCTCGTTAGTTAAGTAAACAAACCTAATCCGTCGGGCTTTAGTCTCTTCCCGTCGGGACCAGGACGGAGTCTTACTTCTATCGGGAAGTCTTGCATCTGTCCGGGAGTCTTACATCTGTCAGGGAGTCTTACATCTGTCAGGGAGTCTTGCATCTGTCAGGGAGTCTTACATCTGTCAGGGAGTCTTACATCTGTCAGGGAGTCTTACATCTGTCAGGGAGTCTTACACATCTGTCAGAAGTCTTACATCTGTCAGAATTCTTACATCTGTCAGGGTGTCTTACATCTGTCAGGAGTCTTACATCTGTCAGGAGTCTTACATCTGTCAGAAGTCTTACATCTGTCAGGGGTCTTACATCTGTCAGGGTGTCTTACATATCTGTCAGAGTCTTACATCTATAGGGGAGTCTTACATGTCAGGGGAGTCTTACATCTGTCAGGGTGTCTTACATCTGTCAGGGAGTCTTACATCTGTCAGAGAGTCTTACATCTGTCAGGGTGTCTTACATCTGTCAGAGTCTTGCACTCTGTCAGGGAGTCTTACATCTGTCAGGGAGTCTTACATCTGTCAGGGAGTCTTACATCTGTCAGGGAGTCTTACATCTGTCAGGGAGTCTTACATCTGTCAGGGAGTCTTACATCTGTCAGGGAGTCTTACATCTGTCAGGGAGTCTTACATCTGTCAGGGAGTCTTACATCTGTCAGGGAGTCTTACATCTGTCAGGGAGTCTTACATCTGTCAGGGAGTCTTACATCTGTCAGGGAGTCTTACATCTGTCAGGGAGTCTTACATCTGGGTTGTGAGTCTTACATCTGTCAGAGGTCTGCCATCTGGGTCAGGGAGGCTCCACATCTGTCAGGGGGTGTCTTACATCTGTCAGGGAGTCTTACATCTGTCAGAGTCTTTACATCTGTCAGGAGTCTTACATCTGCTTGTGAGTCCACATCTGTCAGGAGGCCCCATGCCCGTCAGAGTCTTACATCTGGCTGTGAGTCTTACATCTGTCAGAGTCTTACATCTGTCAGGAGTCTTGCATCTGTCAGGGAGTCTTACATCTGTCAGGAGTCTACATCTGTCAGGGAGTCTTGCATCTGTCAGGAGTCTTACATCCACAGAGTCTGCATCTGTCAGGGAGTCTTGCATCTGCTGTCAGGGAGTCTTACATCTGTCAGGAGTCTTACATCTGTCAGAGTCTTACATCTGCTGTCAGGGAGTCTTACATCTGTCAGGGAGTCTTACATCTGTCAGGGTGTCTTACATCTGTCAGGGAGTCTTTACATCTGTCAGGGAGTCTTACATCTGTCAGGGGAGTCTTACATCTGTCAGGAGTCTTGCATCTGTCAGGGAGTCTTACATCTGTCAGAGCCCCTTACATCTAAGTCAGGGAGTCTTACATCTGTCAGGAGTCTTACAATTGTCAGGGAGTCTTGCATCTGTCAGGAGTCTTACATCTGTCAGGGAGTCTTGCATCTGTCAGGGAGTCTTACATCTGTCAGGGAGTCTTACATCTGTCAGGGAGTCTTACATCTGCCCGGGAGTCTTACATCTGTCAGGGAGTCTTACATCTGCCAGGGAGTCTTACATCTGCCAGGGAGTCTTACATCTGCCAGGGAGATTAAATATTTGTTTAGTGTATTTATGAAGCTTTTCAAAATTCTTACAGCTTGAAAAATTTATCTGAAATTGTATTATAAAATTAAAATAATTTCCTCTTTCTTTTTGAAAATTTAATTCGTTCTCGTAAGTTGTATTTTTTTTCACAATTTTGTTTACGTCATTCGAATAAACTGTGTTAAATCTTAGTGAAAATTCTCACTTAAAATGTTTTCGGGAAAGATCATTAACGAGTCAGAAGTAATTCCCACACAAGTACAATATATTCCATTCAGGTGTGGCGAGCCAGGTGAGATAACACAAGGAGGCGGCTAATTATACAGGTAACGCGAGATGAATACCTGGTCCCAGTACATCTTCTTTAGTGTGTGTGTGTGTGTGTGTGTGTGTGTGTGTGTGTGTGTGTGTGTGTGTCTGTGTTTGTGTGTGTGTGTCTGAGTGTTTAAGTGTGTGTGTTTCATCCTTGCATAGAAATTAAGTCTTTTTCTTAACGCTGCACTTCCCTCCTTCTCCTCCTCTCTCGGTTATAATGGATGAAAGGAATTTTGATAGCGAGGCAAACCTTTGACAGAAAAAAAATTAAAGTTTGTTTGAAAATAATTATAAATTTCCAATAGCAATATAGACTTTGAAAGAATGTTTTTTTTTTTAAATAATAAAAATAAAAATACCGAACTAGATTTACGTAAGAATAATACTTGTACTATATACTTTTTATATCGTTTCTAAGTTATATACCGATAGCCAATACCTCATTATACTTGTGAGTGTGTTAGTTACGGTATATTAAGTCGTTTAGAAACCAATATATTTGTATCAAAGTCTTGACTGTGTCTGGTGCCGTGAGGAATGACTATTAGAGCTCTATTGACTAGTTCCCCCCCTTGCTATGTGCTATATTAAATGCTATACTAGTACTAATATCTTCACTATTTCCCCCTCTTGTTATGTACTATATTAACCTCAAAGTAAAAACGCCTTTGATATAGCAATTTCTATAATTCAATAATCACTCCCCAATATAGCGTTATAAAGCGAGTTTAGTGCCATATTAGCGTGTGTACAGTAAACCATGTCATATAGCACACTAATGTTACTATATTGAACGAGAGTTATATAGCTGTTTGCATAATATATCAGAGGTAACCAGAAGTTCTTATAGGCCCGTATAGCTTATGTAAATTATATTATTATATTTTTAGGCTATATTCCTTTCCTGTGGTGTAGCTGTGTTAAAATTACTATGTTAAAATCTATATTACGTCGACTATAACCTAGCAAACTCCCCCACCCCCTCACCTGATGCCTCACCCCCCTCCCCCTCTCCCTCACCTGTCGTGTTAAGGGGGTGTAACCTTCTCTCACACACCTGTATTTCCTCGTTTAATGTCCCGCGATACCTGATAATTTGTCCTTCATTAAGCGCAGGTAATATCAATTTTCCGCAGCGCAACCCAACCACCAGTCACCATTGTGTTGGTAAGAGGGACATAGGGCGAAATAGGGAGAGGAATGGGTGTGTGGAATAGGGAGAGGAAATGGGTGTGGAATAGCAAGAGGAATGGGTGTGGAATAGGGTGAATTAGGGAGAAGAATGGAGTGGAATAGTGACACTGGGAAAAATAGGGACGCTAAAAATGGTGAGAGCTTCACTAATCGGGAAATAAATAGGGTAAAGTAGGAAATGATCCGGGTAAAGTCTTTAATTATAGGGTGAGAGACAGACAGACAGAGAGAGCAAAAAAAAAAAAATTTCCTCTCTCTCTCTCTCTCTCTCTCTCTCTCTCTCTCTCTCTCTCTCTCTCTCTCTTTCTCTTATGTAATCCCTACATTCAAGACGAACAATAATTAAAATAACTCGATCCTTATCTTAAAGGCCAACCGATACATCATAACAGCAACCAATGATAACAAACTCGCCCGCTAAGATAAAACTTGAGTTTTCATTGGCATTTGTGCTTGTTTGACACCGCCCGCTAATGACGTCACATCAGTTATCTGTGAGTGAGAGACAACATCCACGTCTTATTATTTGCTGTTCAGTTCTTCTTAGTTCGTGTCAGTGTGAACATGTGGCGGCGGTGCGTCCTGAACTCTTCCTCATTTAAGTAAGTAAACAGTTCATTATTTAGAAGTTCTTTGGGGGGTATGTGTACTCGCTACAATAAGTTCTGGAACAGCTGAGCACGACTAAGGCTCTTATCTCAGAATGGTTGGTATGCCTCTTAGAGAAATGACTCCGTATTTCGTAATAATATATGTTGCTCGTCTTTATAATTTTTTATAGGAGAAAATAATAACTTAATTTGTAATGAAACTTCCTCAGAGTAATGTTCAGATTTCTCGTTCGTTTTGTCATATTGTTTGGCCCTTAGATCGTTTGGGAGCTTCTGTGGGGCGTTTACATACACTCAAGAGTAGCATTCGTCCTGAGGCAACCTGCATGGCATGAGGCGGGTGATCTGGTAACACTGTATGGGGAACCTTGCCAGATAAGCTTTAAATGGCTCGTTATTTAAGATTTATATATCGGATATTGTCTAAAAATATGTCTTGTATATAAGTTAATTAATAATGTGTGTAGAATGTTGGAAAATAATGTTATTGAGGTATATTAGACATTACTGAAGAATGATTCATGACGTGTGTGGTCAGTCGTAGTGATGATGCTAACGAGTGTTTTTCATGCTCAAGAAAACATTAATTATACAGCAGTAATGTTATGCATCCTTCAATAACATTATTTTCCCACATTTTACACATTTTTATTAATTAACTTATCTACAAGACATTTATTCTTAGTCAATCTACAATAAGAAATCTTAAATAACGAGTCATTTAAAGCTTATCTGGCAACACTCCCCCCATACAGTGTTACCAGATCACCCGCCTCATGTCATGCAGGTTGGCTGGAGGGAGAAGGGAGTTCTCTCATTGTTCAGTTTCTCTTTATCATAACACGAGACAAGGAAAAAATTCTCCCAGTAATTCAGTTATAAAAGACGTTCATTGGACTGTTAGATGCAGACAAACTACTCTGTCAGTCTTAGCCAGTCAGTCAGTCAATCATTTTTAACTGTTGGTGGATTAATGTAATTATTAATATTGCTACGTATTTAAAGACCTCACCAGTTCCTCACCAGACCTAACCTAACCTAACCAGACTTTGAATGTGTGGTGGTGACAGTGGCTAGGTGTGGTGGTGGTTGCTACTTGTGATGGCAGTGGCTAGATATGGTGGTGGTGGTGGCGGCGACAGTGGGAAGGATGTGGTAATTAAACCAAGTAGTCCGCGGGGGGGGGGGGCTCCTTTTAGATGATTGGCTCAGGTAATTAACTCCGCCCCATTCACTTGATTAAGTTCATATTAGTAATGCAAATACGCTTTTGTAGACATACATACATACATACATCCATACATACATACGTACATACATACATACATGTAAAGAGATGAATTTATAGGCGTACATGCAAAAACCTGAAAACAGATATGGTCATACACACACACACACACACACACACACACACACATACACACACACAGAGAATAATAGACTATCTTAATGCCACACAAGTTTGGGATGACTCAGTGGTAATGGCTGGAGGGAGGAGCAATTAATAAGTTAGTCTCACCTGGTGTACAATGTTCTACCTGTGTCAACACCCTCATTACCTACCTGCCCAGGGGGAGTAAGGGAGGGAGGTTAGTGAGGGGTGAGGGAGGGGGAGAATTGTGTGAGGGAGGGATAGGCAAGGAAGGGGGTGAAGGTTAGGGAGTCAAGAGGGAGGGTGAGGGAGGTAGGGATGAGGAAGGGGAGTCACAATGGAAGGAGGGAGGGAGGGAGGGGTCGTTAGGGTGAGGGAAGAAAGGGTGGTGATGGAGGGGGGGGGTGAAGGGTCGTGAGGAAGAGACTGGTAGAGAGAGAGGGAGAGAATGAGAAGTCGTGAGGGAGGGAGGTGGTCGTTAGGGAGGGACGGGTAGTGAGGGAGGGAGGGAGCATCAAAGCGTCACTCATACAGTATTATAAGTCACGGGAGAAAACAACAACTGCATGATGGACACTGTATAATGATCAGTTGAGAGAGAGAGAGAGAGAGAGAGAGAGAGAGAGAGAGAGAGAGAGAGAGAGAGAGAGAGATAAAAAATAACTCCACAGAATTCCCCTGCGGATGGCACTTTGTGTGTGTCTCTCTGTCTGTGTAAAAAAGAATAAAAAGAACACCCCCATATTTTTAAAAATCTTGTTTACACGACAAACTTTATACAGAGTCGCTTGTTTTTTGTTTTTTTGTTTTTTACTTTTACTTATTTGTTTACACCCCTGATATGGAGGAGTCAATAAGATAGTTTTTATTGGTTTTCTTCTTGATCTTCAACTCAGAAGTTTCCCGACGGCTGTTGGAGGAAACTTTAACTTTAGTTAGGTAAATAAACTTGTTTTTTTTGGGGAGTGGGATGGGGGAGGGGAGGGGGAAGGGAGGTGGGGAGGGGGTGTCATTAGGAGTTATTATTACCTTCAAAGTTATTTCTCTCTTCTCTCTCTCTCTCTCTCTCTCTCTCTCTTCTATTTATAAGCTGTTTATATATATATAAAGTTCTTATTATCGGGACTCAAAACCTTGATATAATGAACCAGAGGAGAACTAAAACCTCGTTAGAGTGACCCAAATGAGAACCGAGACCTTGTTAGAGTGACCCGAGAAACTAAGACCTTCACACGTACAGGTAATAGATCAGAACAAAGCCATCTTGAAGGAGGAGCAAGAAAGAGGAGGGGAGAAGAGTGGAGGGTGAGGAAGAGGGAGGGGGAGGAAGAGGGAGGGGGGAAGAGGAGGGGGAGGAAGAGGAGGAGGAAAGAGGAGGAGGAAGAGGGAGGGGGGAGGAAGAGGGAGGAGGGGTGAGGAGAGGGAGGGGGGAGGAAGAGGGGAGGGGGGGAGGAAGAGGGAGGGGGGGAGGAAGAGGGAGGGGGTGGAGAAGAGGGAGGAGGGAAGAGGAGGGGGGAGGAAGAGGGAGGGGAGGAAGAGGGAGGGGGGAGGAAGAGGGAGGGGGGAGGAAGAGGGAGGGGAGGAAGAGGAGGGGAGGAAGAGGGAGGGGGAGGAAGAGGGAGGGGTGAGGAAGAGGGAGGGGGAGGGAAGAGGAGGGGGAGGAAGAGGGAGGGGAGGAAGAGGAGGGGGGGAGGAAGAGGAGGGGAGAAAGAGGGAGGGGGGAGGGGGGGGAAGAGGGAGGGGGGAGGGAGGAGGGGTTAAGGTAATGGTTAAATAGGAAAATTGCTGACTGACTGCAGTGTGTGTGTGTGTGTGTGTGTGTGTGTGTGTGTGTGTGTGTGTGTGTGTGTGTTCTTGTCCATGTATGAGTGTATTGTGTATGTTGTGTATGTATGTATGTTATACCTTATACAAACTAATCGTCATCAAATTAGACCAAAATTCAATAAACCACGACACAAAATATTTCCATCCTATAACAAATAATTATATACTGTTTTATCCATACTATCAATAGATAATTTGAGATTATATACATCGGATATATGACTTCAATATCCAATATAAGTTATAGATGATTACTGTAGTATATATAATAAAGTCTATAATTGCATTTCGTTACTGTATTGGGAAAGTAAATACGAAGGGTGGAGTCATATAATTTCTTCTTAATAGTTATCTTTAGTCCCTCTAATTATCTTATAAATTATAGGTAATTACTTTATAATTTAGAATAAACGCAATAAAAATGAACTTTGTTACTGATATGTGTGTGTGTGTGTGTGTGTGTGTGTGTGTGTGTGTGTGTGCGCGCTCGCTTATGGGTCGTTGATTGTAACCCGGATGTAATGAACGACCCATTGGTATAGTGTTATGAGTACTGGTACACACACATACATACATGGACATTCACACAAACACACACACACACACACACACACACAGAGGAAGAAAAACAGGGCCCCACCTGTTTTAATTCTACACCAAAGGATAATTATATGCAAATTTGAGTTTTTTCTGGGTAATATCTTTCTTGAGCCGTAGACAGTGTGTAAGGTGAAGGGTGATGAGATGCAGGGTGACGGTGTGTCATATTATACCTCACCTACAGTAGACGGTGTAGGGTGACGGTGTAGGGTGACTGTGTTGGGTGACTGTGTAGTGTGACTGTGTTGGGTGACTGTGTAGTGTGACTGTGTTGGGTGACTGTGTAGTGTGACTGTGTAGTGACTGTGTTGGTGACTGTGTAGTGTAACTGTGTTGGGTGAATGTGTGTAGGGTGTAGGGGACAGTATATGTGAAGGTGACTATTGGGTGTAGGGGTGACTATAGGTGTTGGGTGACTAGGTGTAGGGTGACAGTGTAGGTGTAGTGACTATTGGGTGTGTGACAGTGGGTGTAGGGTGACTATAGGGGTGAAAGTAACGGTGTAGGTGACTATAGGGTGACAGTATATAAGTAGGGTGACAGCATAGGGTGTAGGGAGACTATTGGGTGACAGTATAAGGTATAGGGTGACAGTAGTACAGGCGTCTTCACAGGGTCCGCTACTGTCGTGTGGTTCATCG
>NW_024757351.1:0-147500 GCF_018991925.1 Homarus americanus | reverse complement strand
AATGGTCACTGACGGCTCGTGGCGGGTTGAGTGAGAGACAGAATGAGAGACGGTGAGTGAGAGACAGAGAATGAGAGACAGAGAATGAGAGCCAGAGACTGAGAGACAGGGGGAGGGGGAGGCGCGTTTTAACTGTCTTGGGCTATTTGTTTGTTTGTTTATGTGTGTGTGTGTGTGTGTGTGTGTGTGTGTGTGTGTGTGTGTGTGTGTGTACGTACGAGTTACACAACACATTCATGACCTTATCTATGGCTCCCGGATATTATCGTCACGCCACCTCTGAACACCCGTGATATGACCTCTTAATGACCTTACGTTGCTGAGGCTTCTGGCTACATGAGGTCAACCAGAGGCAGGAAAGAGAGGTCACAGTGTTGCCAGTCAGTATGTCTACCCTGTCCCGGTGATGCCAGTCAGTATCTAGGCTGCCTCAGTGTTGCCAGTTTGTGTCTAGGCTGCCTCAGTGTTGCCAGTTTGTGTCTAGGCTGCCTCAGTGTTGCCAGTTTGTGTCTAGGCTGCCTCAGTGTTGCCAGTCAGTGTCTAGGCTGCCTCAGTGTTGCCAGTTTGTGTCTAGGCTGCCTCAGTGTTGCCAGTCAGTGTCTAGGCTGCCTCAGTGTTGCCAGTTTGTGTCTAGGCTGCCTCAGTGTTGCCAGTTGGTGCACTAATTCTTTTTCTCGTTTTTGTCACACGAAATATTTGCTTCATTTATACCTGCCGACGAGTGTACCAGTGTCCTTCACCTGTGTGGCACTAATGACTGTTTTTGTCTTGGTGTTTGTTAGTGAAGAATGTTTTAATTTCTTGTTTGTTTACGTGCGAATGTATTTATTTATGTTATATTCTCTTGTTTTTATTATTGGATTTTACTTGTATTTTATTTATTATTTTTAAAGGTATATTGTCGTTTAAATTTTGTTTTTTATTATTTTTATTTTATTTACGTTCAGAAGTATCAATTTAATTTGCAGTTTTTTTTAAGTATTTTTATAATGTTCTTTTTATTATTATTATTATTATTATTATTATTATTATTATTATTATTATTATTATTATTATTATTATTTATTGTTATTTTTTTTTTTTATTATTATGCTTTTATCATAATACCACCAATTTAATTCCGTTTTTATTATATATTTTTTTTTCATTTTCTTTCATTTAATTTCGTACACAATTTTCTATCTGATTCCGAGTGAAAGAATTTTAACACCTGAACTGAATATTTACTGTTTACTACACTGAGAGAATTTGCACAATTAAAAGTTTCTCTACATACCTGGTGCATTTTAGTAAGGTACAGAGAAAAGAGACATGTTAACGCTTCCTTCATTCATTTCTACCTTCTTTTTTTCTTTATTCATTCCCGTTCATTTATTTTCATCTTGTCTCTTTCACTCGTGGTGGTTCATTCATTTTTATCATTCTTCTTTATAGTTAACTCCATTTCTTTCAATTTAACCTTTGTGTGTGTCTGTGTGTGTGGGGGGTGTGTTGTGTCTGTGTGTGTGTGTGTGTTGTGTGTCTGTGTGTGTGTGTGTGTTGTGTGTGTGTGTGTGTGTGTGTGTGTGTCTGTGTGTGTGTGTCCTCATCACTATTACGACTGGTCAACCACACTCACCACACCTTTACCCTATTAACTAACATTGACCACCATCACCAGCATAACCACCACCACACACCATCATCAACACCATCACCACACACCACTATCACCATCAACACCATCAACACCCATCATGTGAACTGTAGTCAAAATGAACACTAAAATAGACACACTATCCTTTAATTTTACATATCCACGAGTCTCTGTGAGTCTCCTTGAGCCTCTGTGAGTCTCCTTGAGCCCCTGTGAGTGTCTGTGAGTTCCTGTGAGCCTCTGTGAGCCTTTGTGAGTCTCCTTGAGCCTCTGTGAGTCTCTGTGAGTCTCCTTGAGCCTCTGTGAGTCTCTGTGAGTCTCCTTGAGCCTCTGTGAGTCTCCTTGAGCCTCTGTGAGTCTCTGTGAATCTTTTTGAGCCCCTGTGAGTCTCTGTGAGCCTTTGTGAGTCTCCTTGAGCCTCTGTGAGTCTCTGTGAGCATTTGTGAGTCTCCTTGAGCCCCTGTGAGTATCTGTGAGTCTCCTTGAGCCCCTGTGAGTATCTGTGAGTCTCCTTGAGCCCCTGTGAGTCTCTGTGAGCCTTTGTGAGTCTCCTTGAACCTCTGTGAGTCTCTGTGAGCCTCTGTGAGCCTTTGTGAGTCTCCTTGAGCCTTTGTGAGTCTCTGTGATCCTCTGTGATCCTCTGTGAGTCTCTGTGAGTCTCCAGTGTGTACAGGTCTTCGAGAGTCTTATATCACTACCCGTAAACCAGCACCATATTTCAGTGTGGTGTCAGAGGTCCCGTGTGTCGACCGCTACAAATAACTCGGCCATCGATGGTGTGAGAGATAGATGACGGGGTGAGGGAAGAGGGAGGAGGGGAGAGGGTGAGATGTGAGGGAGAGGGGAGAGGGTGAGATGTGAGGGAGGGGGTGAGGTGAAATACGAAAAGGGAGATAAGGAAGGGAGGTAAGGGTGGGGGTGTTGTGAGGGAAGGAGGTGAGGGTTATACAATGGGTGAGGGGTGAAGGAAGAGTATGTGAGATATACAAGGAGGGAGGCCAGAGATTGCTTTTATGAAGTGTACTGTGTATTGTGTATTTGTCTTATCCTGTGTATTGTATTGTGGATGTTATTCACTAATAGTTTGTATTATATTCATCTACATAATCATTCCTACATAAATATAAATCAGAATGTCTGTAATCCAAGAACAACATTGTCTTACCTTGTTGATGTGTGAGGACAATGTTGGTGGTTGTAACAGAAACATTCACTTGACCTCAATGACAGTCTGTAAGGCAGTGTATCATAGTGTATATATTTTGTGTATACACTGTAGAGTATTTTTATATACAACACAGGTGATTGCAGGTGTGTAGGTGTGTATTTTCCAATATATACCAAGAATTATATAAAAATGCCCTTAAAAGTTAACTACATCGTATATGTGTATTTTCCTGTATAAATCACTAAGACAAACATATAAATGATACAAATACTAAAAATACAGAGTCGTAACTAGAACATATGTGTGTATGAATTTATACGTGTGTGTGAATTTATACGAACATATTTGTGTGTATATTCTCGTGTATGTCAGTGTTATGGTTTATATCGTTCACCTGAGTCACTAAACACGGCAGTTGTTAGTTCCACTTTAGGTCTGTGGTATTGATTTAATGTTATGGGAGACCCGGAAAAAATACGATTATAACTCTGTGTGTGTGTGTGTGTGTGTGTGTGTGTGTGTGTGTGTGTGTGTGTGTGTGTGTGTGTGTGTGTCAATCATCACAAACTATCATAATACATCAGGTGTAATAGTTATCCTCTCATGACCACTATTATTATCATTCAGGTGAGGAAGTGTAATTAACCTGCAGGTGCGGGAGTCGCCACACCTGTGCAACATAATAACAACAACAACAAAAACCTTTGGTAGCGAAGTAATTATCCTCTCGTAAACGTTTCTCTCAGGTCAATGACGTATATAATGGTGCATGACCTTAGCGCCATTAAGACCACAACAATATGAACGCCTTTATCCCTGTAGACCTCGGAAAGACACACACACAGACAGACAGACAGACAGACAGACAGAACTCCCTTATCATAGCAGGAGGGCGGTAATAAATCAGTAAAAATGACCAATAAAATGATATCAGACTCACTCCAATAAGCTATGGTATAAGAACACCCCTCCACCTCCCTGAGAGAACGATAGTGAGAGAGGAGGAGGGAGGTAATGTGGACGAATATTGCTTGTACTGATGAGGGAGGGGGATGGGAGAGATGGGAAGGAGGGAAGTGCTGGTGTAGGAAATGGGAGGGAGGAGAGTTGATGTGAGAGGATATGGGAGGGAGGGGAGGGTAGTGATTTGGAAGGAAATGGGAAAAAGGTGAAGAAATGGGAACAAGAAACACGAGAAGGAAGCATGGAAAGGTAGGAATACAGAGAAAGAGGGAGAGATAAATGGACATAGGAGGAGAGAAGAATAATAATAAGAAGGAGGAGGAAGAGGGGAAACACGAGAGGAGAGGGAAATTGGAATAAAGTGCTCAAGGGGAATTAATCCTATCACGATACAACCCTTTAAGGCGAATAGCATGGAGGGGAAACACTAACTGATAAACAAGGGAATAGGAGAGAAGGGGATCACAGGTGAATACAAGAAAGTGGATAGAAAGAGGTGGATAGGAGGTGGTGGATAGAAAGCTGTATAAGTAATGATGAGAACAGAGAAGAAGGGAGGATAAAGAGAGCAACAGAGAGAGAGGACGGTAAAGAAAGAGAGAGAAAGAAGGAGAGAGAGAGAGAGAGAGAGAGAGAGAGAGAGAGAGAGAGAGAGAGAGAGAGAGAGAGAGAGTACAGGAATGTGGGCGGTAATGCCATCAGAATATTCCATTGGGGTCGACTGGATGAGTAGAAGTGAAACAGAAAGGGGGGGGGAGGAAGGGAAAGGGAGGGAGGAAGAGGCGGAGGAGGAAGAAAAGGAGTAGAAAGAGGAGGAGGGGGAGGAAAAGGAAGAGGCGAAGGAGGAAGAGGAATAAAAAGAGTAGGAAGAACGTATAATGATGCGAGGGGGAAATAAGCAAACATAGAGAGAGAGGGAGATAGAAAGAAAGTAAGAGAAAGGGAAAGAGAAAGAGAGACACACATAAGGGGAAAGTATTACAGCGAGGCAAATTGGTAGAATAGGGAGATTAACTGATAAAAAAGGAAGATTAGGAAGGGGTGGAAGAAGAGGAGGAGGAGGAGGAGTATGAGACAGGGAAGAGACGGTTCAAGCACGTAGAGGTAGACAGAGACAGAGGAGAGATAATGGAAAGAAACTGTAGATTAAAGCATAGAAAGGCAAAATGAAAGAGAAACAGACGAAGGACAGGGGCAGACAGGCACATAGACCAACAGACAGAGAGAGGACAGGCAAAAAGAAACAGAGGATAGATAGACAGACAAACACAGAGAGGAGAGTGAGAAAACGTAGATAATGAAGAGAAAAACGAGAGAGAGAGATAGAGAGAGAGAGAGAGAGAGAGAGAGAGAGAGAGAGAGAGAGAGAGTGTGTGTGTGTGTGTGTGTGTACATGCAGGTGTCACTTGTATCACACCAGTCCATTAACGTAGACAGGAGTATGTCACGCCATCCCAAACCTTATTTATGGTGGTAGTAGTGATGGTAGTAGTGATGATGATAGTGGTGGTGGTGGTGGTGGTAGTAGTAGTAGTAATAGTAGAAATAATAATAATAGAAGTAGTAAATATATAAACCTCAATCGACTACAAGCTATAACCTGGATGATGTTGTCTGAGTAAAGTGTAGTGGTGTTGTGATGATTGATAGAACAGTTCAGGGAAGGGCAACAACACGAGAGGGGATTGCAGCAACACACACACTTCCTGGTCCCACTCAACCTCTGTTTATTAATAAGAAATCATATACCTGCGTTGTTGACATAGTTGTTCAGGGCGTGGTTGAGACGTGAGAATGACATAGAATTATTAAGACAGACAGAGAGGAGTTAGGATGATAGATGATTATAGAAAAAGACATAGAGAGTTAAAACGACACGAAAAAAAATTGTTAAAACGACACAGAATTCTAAACACCACGAAAAAAATAGAAACAAAAAACACAAAAAAATATTATAAATAAAACACGAGAAAAAAAAACACGATTAAATATCATATCAGCAGAAGGTATAATGACACGGCAGTTTATCATGATTACTAACAATGACGTCAGGTGTTGTGGTGTTAATTATCATTCGTGAGGTAGGACAGGTGTGTGGTGGAGGCCAGGTTCTATACTAAGTTGCTCCAAGGACATAGGTGATTATATCTTTAGTTTATTATAGATGGAGAGGTTCCTTGTAGGTGTTCAGCTAACCTCACTATACTGTACCTCTGCACTACACTACACTACACCTGTCACTATACCTCTACACTATACCTTTCACTACACCTCCCACTATACTACACCTGTCACCTATCTCTCACTACACCTCTCACTACACTACACCTGTCACTATACCTCTACACTATACCTTTCACTACACTTCTCACTATGCCGTAACCTTTGACCCGCAGTGATGACGTCAATAAAATTATCCTGTGCACTATATTAGCAGATAATAATAATAATAATAATAATAATAATAATAATAATAATAATAATAATAATAATAATAATAATAATAATAATAATAATAATAATAATAATAATAATAATAATAATAATAATAATAATAATAATTCGGGTAAATGTCGAAGGTTTATCTTTGAAACCCAGCCCACTAAACATGGGTCATTGTAGAAGGTTTATCTTTGACAATTAACACAGCCCGTACCAATTACATGCCTCCTGAACTCTGACCTTATACAATGGAGGTCACTAGAATATCCCCGAGTCCTAGATATTGAACCAGTGAATTTTGACGGTTTTGAAGGTCACAGGACAGGTGTCAAAGGTCAAAGATCAGCTGACTGAGAGATGTTTAAGGCGTGTGAGGGATAATGTTTAGTGGACTATGGTTTCTCCTCACTCTTGTTGTGGTTATGTTTGGTTAGGTTAGGTTAGGTTCTTCTGTGACTGTTTCTCTACACCTGAGGAGTTCTTGTCATATTGTCGTCTACCTGGCCAACATTATGGTTAATCAGATCAGGTGTGAGAGAACAGATACACCTTCTCTCAATAATTCTTATCTCTCTGTTCTCTCTCTCTCTCTCCCTAGTGTCTCCCTTTCCCACTCCCATTTCTTCCAACTTCCCTTCCCTTCTCTCCCCATCTTTCCCCGACTCTCCCCCAATTCCCTCATCTCCCCCCCATCTCTCTTCATCTACCCCATCTCATCATCTCTCCTCCATCTCCCCGTTTCTCCCCCTCCCCCATCTCCCTCATCCCGTCTCTCCACTCGAGCCAAAAGAGACACGCGTGAGCTCTTCAGAGGGAGACAGCGTCCTTATCTCTCTCCCTGGAGTGAGTCTCGCTCCCTCGGGCATGAAGGAAGGAGGTGCGCCACTCACTGAAACATCCTTTGTCAGCTTTTGGCCTCCAGGTGTGTGATGGTGCAGGTGTGTGATGGTGCAGGTGTGTGATGGTGCAGGTGTTTGATGGTGCAGGTGTGTGATGGTGCAGGTGTGTGATGGTGCAGGTGTGTGATGGTGTAGGTGTTTGATGGCAGGTGTGTGATGGTGCAGGTGTGTGATGGCGCAGGTGTGTGATGGCGCAGGTGTGTGATGATGTAGGTGTTTGATGGTGTAGGTGTGTGATGGTGCAGGTGTGTGATGGTGCAGGTGTGTGATGGTGCAGGTGTTTGATGGTGTAGGTGAGTGGTGGACGAGGAAGCAGTGAAAAAAGATGATAGAGTGTTAGAGGAGAGAGAGAGAGAGAGAGAGAGAGAGAGAGAGAGAGAGAGAGAGAGAGAGAGAGAGAGAGAGAGAGAGAGAGAGAGATAAACTTATCCCCTGCAATATGCTTTTTATACCCACCACCTGCCTGTGACATAAAGCTCTCGGCTTGTACTTACGTCTGTCTATTCTGCTATTATTAACTTTATTTTCCTTGTGTCCCACTTTTAATGTTTTCTTTCTTTCTTTCTTTCTTTCTTTCTTTCTTTCTTTCTTTATTTATTTATTTTTTTTTTCTTTCTTTCTTTCTTTCTTTAAACTCATATTTTTTAATTATTATTATTATTATTATTATTATTATTAGTATTATTATTATTATTATTATTATTATTATTATTATTATTATTATTATTATTATTATTATTATTATCGTAATGTAGTAATAGTAGTAACAGTTCTTATAGTAATAGTGCTAGTAGTAGTAGTAACAGTAGTAGTAGTAGTAATAATAGTAACAATAGTGGTTCATTACACTTCAATAGCCGTAAAAACCAAACTCGTGAACCACAGTACAGTCGCTTTAGGGTTTTTCCTCCAGTTCCCAGAAAACATTACTTTCTTAGCCTCAATATATTGCATCAGTGCACTAAGCTCCCCCGCGTGCTAGAGTGCGTCTAATCCATTAAGATTCGGTAGAGTGCGTTCGACCCATTAAGGTAGAGTGCGTCTTACCCATTAAGGTAAAGTGCGTATAAGCCATTAAGTTCTGTTAAAGCGCGCATAACCTATTAAATCCTGTTAGATGGCGTCGAAATCATTAATTTGTACAGACTGTCGAAACTTAGACCAGATTCACCAGCGGGCGCCAATAACGCCAGAAAATATGGTAATGTGACCCCATTTTGGCCCCATTTCAATACCCAGGAGCCGTAATGGGCACCAATTTCAGCCCGAGAGGTTATAGCTGGGCAGTCCTACCTCGCCCTCCAGACGGTGTCGAGATGGAGGTCGACCTTAGGTGGAGGCTGAGCTGTGTGTTTTGGGGTGTTTGGTTAGGTTAGGTTAGGTTTGGTTAGGTTAGGTTAGGTTAGGTTAGGTTGTGTTTGGTTATTTAGGGGGAAATGTTGTGTGTAAATATTGACTTAAGAGATACGTTATTAACCTAACCTAACCAAACCAAACCAGCTGAGTCTATTTACCCGGACGTTATACCCGGGTTATATTTCACATATACGAATATTAATCATTTAAGCCCGACAATATATATCCGGGTTAAATTACAGCCCTATCAATAATACCTGTAATATTATAAGCCTGACATTAAATCCGTGTTACATATTAATCCTCCCAATAATAGAGTCAATCTATTAAGCCTATCTTTATATCCGTGTTATACATTAGTGATAGCAATAAAACACTTGATCTGTTTTGCCTCACGACAATCTTTGATCTATCAGCTTAATAAATAATGCATTAATCTATTAAGCTTGATGCTATATCCGTGTTATATTATCAGTTTTAGGAATAATATACTTGAGTAATCTAGTTTATCATTCGTGTTATATTTCTGGGTTATGTAAAAGTCATAGTTCTGTTAATAATGTGGTTTAGGTACATGTTTTTATCCCCGTGTCATGTAATGTGTCATATCCGTGTCGTACCCGTGTCATACCAGTGTCATACCAGTGTCATACTCGTCTCATACCCGTGTCATACCCATGTCATACCACCATAATATGTCTACTGGCATAAATCAGGGTTATCTTAAAAGCAGAGGCCGGTGGCGCAGTATCAAGTTAAAGTAATGGATATATAAGAGCGCTTTTACCGACCATCTACACAAGCTTTACCTCCTTAACGTCACTCAATCACATCAGCCAAGACCGTGTTAACCCACAAAGTGCTCTGGGGAGATGGGTGAAATCTTTACTAAAATATAAGATGGTGTTATTATTATTATTATTATTATTATTATTATTATTATTATTATTATTATTATTATTATTATTATTATTATTATTATTATTATTATTATTATTATTATTATTATTATTATTATTATTATTATTATTATTATTATTATTATTATTATTATTATTATTATTATTATTACTTGTAAATTAAGCTGGGAGCTGTTACCTGGTTATTGACACCTGTCCTGTGTGTGTGTGAGTGTGTGTGTGTGTGTGTGTGTGTGTGTGTGTGTGCAGAGAGCTTATGTTTGCGTTTCCGTGTGTATAGGCATCTGTGTAAACGTGTGTGGCTATGTGTATATGACTTTGTGTATAAAATGTAAACTTATGAACACACACACACATACACACACATTGCTCCCCTTCTCTCTTCATTCATCAACCCTTATTGTTCCTCATACCACCACTATTCTCTCTCTCTCCTTTCAAAGTTACAGAGAAAGACAGATATAGAGAGAAAATGAGAGAGAGAGGGAGAGAGGAGAGAGAGACAGAGAGAGAGAGAGAGAGAGAGAGAGAGAGAGAGAGAGAGAGAGAGAGAGACACACTGCAGTACACACTGGGTCACGCAGCTCATTAATCATTTACTCCTGCAATATTTTCTTAATTTGTTTTGTTTATTTGTTCATTGAAGTTTAAAAATCCGGCTTAGAGAGAGCTGTCTGTCTGTCTGTCTGTCTGTCTTTCTGTCTGTCTGTCTGTCTGTCTGTCTGTCTGTGTATGTCTATCTATCTATCTATTGCTTTGGTCACTGGCCCTTAAAAGCGACTGTCAAGTGTGAATGATGGTGCGTGAGGTAGACTAATTGGGAGAGAGAGAGAGAGAGAGAGAGAGAGAGAGAGAGAGAGAGAGAGATACAGAGAGAGAGAGAGAGAGAGAGACACAGAGAGATAGAGATACAGAGAGAGAGAGAGAGAGAGAGAGAGAGATTGAGAGATTACCTTTGCTTGTTTGTGTGTGTTGCCGGCCGTGCCAACTCACTCATTAGACATCACTGGTGACAACACTTCCCACACTGTCATCATGTTTTCTATTGATGTTTTGAGATTTTGTGTGTGTGTGTGTGTGTGTGTGTGTGTGTGTGTGTGTGTGTGTGTGTGTGTGTGTGTGTGTGTGTGGGGCGTGTGTGTCTGTGTGTGTGTGTGTGTGTGTGTGTGTGTGTGTGTATGTGTGTGTCTGTGTGTGTGTGTGTGTGTGTGTGTGTGTGTGTGTGTGTGTGGGGCGTGTGTGTTCAGGTGTGTGTGTGTGTGTGTGTCTGTGTGTGTGTGTGTATGTGTGTATGTGTGTTTACAGTATACATTCAAACTGATAATCGTGAAGTATATATAAACATTTAAAATCTTATACAAACACGCTTATCATTCATACATACACACCTCATACAACATGCACGCTTATCATACATACATACACACCTCATACAACATACACGCTTATCATACATACATACACACCTCATACAACATGCACGCTTATTATCCAACATACCGTTCCAGTCTCGTCTAACTTTAATAATTAACTAAATTAGTCTTCCACTACGGGTTAGAATTTTATGTTTTATATGTTGACAAATTTTATGTGTGTGTTTAGTCACGGCAGAGAACGTAATAATAATGATAATAATAATAATAATAATAATAATAATAATAATAATAATAATAATAATAATAATAATAATAATAATAATAATAATAATAATAATAATAATAATAATAATAATAATAATAATAATAATAATAATAATAATAAAGCTTACCATCAAACAGAATAAACTAAATAAACGTAAAATATAAGAAAATAATAACAAAAACTCAAAGAAATAAAAAAAAGAAAATGGGATTAAACGAAAATATTGGAAGAAAAATATGAAAATGGGAAAACGAAGTAAACAAAAATCCTTGACCAATCAGGAGGAGCCTTGGGGAGGAAAAATGGCCGACCGATGGAAAACGCCTTGAGAAAAAATTATCCACTGGGAAATTTCTGCTACGTGAGGCTGTTAGAAGATGAAATAAAGTGAACTCCAATGAAAAAAACGAACGAAATAGGATAAAGAAAAGGAAAGAGAACGACGTGGACACAGCATTAAGTGATAAATCAAGAAGGAGAGGCGGGAACAATTCTGGATAGAGGGAGGACTAGCGTAAAAGTTTTTCGTTTTGGTTGGGAGTTTGTGTGAGGGAAGGGGGGAGGGAATTTTTGGGGGGATTGGTTGATGGATAGATGGATGGAGGGCTGGTTGATAGATGGATAGGAGGTTGAGTTGGTCTCTTATCTTCAATATGAGTCGGAGGATAGCTGGATGGATGGATAAATTGATGGATGGTGGGATAGTTGTGTGGGTAGGTACTAGGTTAGGTGATCCAGTACAGGTGTATGTGTATCATGGTCAACAAGGCCTCGGTCCTAATTAACCCCTATTTCTTCAGCCCTAATTTACACTAGGACCTATTAAGACTGTTAGGACGGTGAGGAAAGGAGGAGGGGGGGGGCTATCGGGACTGAATAATATTAGGTGTGGGGTCTAATTGAATAGGGCCTAATAGCACTGAGGGGAGGTTCATTTACAGCAGCAATAAAACACAAGTGCCTATAATCTGTTTGTCTTTTCCCCCCCCCCCTCCCCTCCACAACCACCACCCCATCCCTCCCCATCCCCCCACCCCAACTTGGACATTTTCACGGCTCGATAACCTAACATTGGTGTGAATTTTCCGGGTAATAATAACGTCATTGTGGTGTAGCGGGAATATTTAGCTAGATTTATGGGTTTGAGTTCGTTAGTGGTGCGTGAAAATGACTTCAAACCAACCCTGATGAGTCGACAGTGTAATACGTAGATAATTGTATGTATGTTAGTTAATTCATTTTGTACGTTTGTGTATTTATATTGTTGATGGGATAAAGTATAGATTTGTGTGTGTGTGGGTGTTGATATTTCTACTTGTACTTATGGCACTTTTCTGGCACTTTATTGTTACTTTACTGTCACTTTACCGTCCATTTACTTTAACTTTACTGTTACTTTACTGTCACTTTTCTATCACTTTACTAGGACTTTACTGCCACTTTACCGTCACCTTACCGTCACTTTACTCTCACTTTTCCGTCACTCTAGTCTCTTTACTGTCACTTCTTACATTTATCTGACTAAAGATTTACTTACTACATTGTTGAAGAAGAAGAACTGAAGTAACAACACTCCTTCTCTCCCTTAGGGTCGGCCTTGGTGGAGCGTGTGGAGGGAGTGGTCAATGGAGAGCTCATCCTTCCTTGTGATGTCATCCCGCCCATTGATGATAGAGTAGCAGTTATCCTCTGGTACCGCGACAACCATAGTCTGTACATGAAAGTACCTGTGACCAATGTGTGTGTGTGTGTGTGTGTTACCTCTATGACTCGCCTCCAGGTAAAGATAAATCTCTCAGGTATTATTATACCTCACTGAAGCGTCACCTGACTTAAAGACCTTATTAAGCTGGCTCGACCTCAACAGTATCTTATAGTCATTCAAACATTCATCTTATGAAGGTAGGCCTCAACGTCTCCATGATGACTCTTAGTATACTATGGTGACCTCAACAGTGTCTTATAGTCGACCTCAACAGTGTCTTGTAGTCGACCTCAACAGTGTCTTGTAGTCGACCTCAACAGTGTCTTGTAGTCGACCTCAACAGTGTCTTGTAGTCGACCTCAACAGTGTCTTGTAGTCGACCTCAACAGTGTCTTGTGTGGTCGACTTTAAGTGGATATTTCAAGTCTTAGCACTATTCACTTATCCTTGAGACTGATCCTTGAGTTCAACCTCCAAGTCTTCGCACTATTCACTGATCCTTGAGTTGTACCTTCACGTTAGGTCTCAGAAGCTCGAGGGGTGGTGGGATAAGATTCAGGTCAGGCAGGGATGAAAAGACGTATTTATTCTCATGAAGACTGAAGCTATCTTATCTCTCTCTCTCTCTCTCTCTCTCTCTCTCTCTCTCTCTCTCTCTCTCTCTCTCTCAACGAATCTGACCAATCCCCAGGTTTTTTGCAACTAAGATGACGTGAGGCCACAATAGACTCATTCCACACTCCAGTAGGCTGTACTTACACACTCACACACTCTAATAGACTATCATACACTCACACACTCTAATAGACTATCACACACTCACACACTCTAATAGACTATCACACACTCACACACTCTAATAGACTATCACACACTCACACCAACGTAAAAACACTGAGTAAACTATAAAAAAAATAAATTGGAAAGACACCATTGAATTCTACGGTATATTGGCTGTGTGTTGACAAGGCTTTTGAGCGGTTATAACTCATATACAGGAGACAAGTCCTTAGGTAAAAAGTTAAACAATAAGAGTTTTTAATAACCAACTCTATTTTCTCGGTTCCTGGCAGTTTAGAATCACTATATAACCCGGAAGTCTGATTGTGTGTTGGTAATGGTGTTGAAAGAAATCTGATCGTTGAAAGAAGTCTGATCGTGTGTTGGTAATGGTGTTGAAAGAAATCTGATCGTTGAAAGAAGTCTGATCGTGTGTTGGTAATGGTGTTGAAAGGTTCGTATGTTTCGTATGTTTAATTTGTCCTCGTAATTTGAGATGTGAGGAATAAATGAGAGATTTTGGGTCAAGATGATGATAAACATTGGAAGTGAATACCTTAAAAGTGAGGATCTTGAGGCGGTAGGAGTCACCTTGAGGGCATATAGTTATACTCAAATGATTTCTTGGTTCTTGGTGATCTGTATAGTAGTGAAGATGATGTAGAGAGAGAGAGTATTATATTATGCGTAGGAGGTGAGGCTATCAGTCAGTCGGGTACCTCATGTGTGGATAGTACTGGTGAGGTGTGTGGATAGTACTGGTGAGGTGTGTGGATAGTACTAATCAAATGTGTGGATAGGATAGTAATACTGATCTGGTATATGGATAATCCGACTAATTACTGCAACTACAAAAAAAGAAATATTCTGTAATACTCTCTGAAACACGGGTACAAAAAGGCATTACAAAACCACCACCACTCTTGTAATTATTCCTTCATTATTTCACAATGTAACTCTCTCTACAGATGTCAAAACATCACTAAAAAGCTTATTCCAGCAAAACCAACAAGAACCTTTTTGGGGCGGCCATTTAAAAGTGGTTAATGTAAATACAAACTTGACCGAATGTTAATGGAATTGGAAAACAAAATCCAAAAAAATTTCCATAATAATTATCCGGCCGGGTGATGGTGGTGGTGGTGATGGTGGTGGTGGTGATGGTGACGGTGGTGGTGATGGTGACGGTGGTGGTGGTGGTGTTAGTGATTATATTTATAATGGCATTGGTGATCAAACTTACACCACCACCTGCCAGGCTGAGTCATTAACCCCACCACCTGTCACCACCTGCCACCACCTACAAACACTTATGAACACCTGCCAACACCTGCCAACGTCTATGAACACCTGCCAACACCTATCACCACCTGCCACCACCTGTCAGCACCTGCCAAAACTTGCCAACACCTGCCAACACCTGCCAACGCTTGTCACCACTTGCCAACACCTGTCACCGCCTGCTTACACCTGCCAACACCTGCCAACACCTGCCAACACTTGTCACCACCTACCAACACCTGCCAACACCTATCACCACCTGTCACCGCCTGCCTACACCTGCCAACACCTGCCAACACGTGTCACCACCTGCCAACACCTGCCAACACCTATCACCACCTGTCACCATCTGTCACCACCTGCCATCACCTGCCAACACCTATCACCACCTGTCACCACCTGCCAACACCTGCCACTACCTGCCAACACCTGCCAGACTAAGTCATTAACAACAGCGATATAGATTTATGTTGGAAAAAAATTACATTGTGAGAAAGTTTTAAAATCGAAAGTTTTTTGTTAGAAAGTGAAAGTTGCCCAACGTGAAACGTTTTTTAATCTTGTTTTTTTCTTATGGCTTTGTAGATAAGTTTATTTTATATTGATAACTTTGTCGGATGTTTTGTAGTGAAGTTTATTTCCCAATATGTGAAATATTACCTGGGGTGTAAATTGCAGACATACACGCTAATACATACATACACAAACATATACATACATGCATACGCTTACAGTACACACACACACACCCACACACTACACACACACATTGCCCCCCCCCCCACACACACACACCACATCAACACAGATCTAATCGGTGTGTCGGAGCAGGACATCAACCTAACCTAACCTAACCCAACCTAACACAATATATCCGCGACACAGCCTCGATTCCCTCATCCGTAACCCTGTAATCTTGTCCTCGCTGTCAAGACCAGGACAGAGCACCGTAATAAGAGGTTTATATTCAGACGTAGACAGTGGCGGTGTTTTAGAGAACATGAAGACAAGACTTGACCTGATTATCAAACATCACTATACGGTGTGAAGGAACGTGTATTGTACTCGTATAAATCACTGTTATGGGTGAAATACTTGACAAATGACGAAAATTACCCCCAAAATAACAAAAAATACCGAGAATTTTATATAAAAAAGTCTGGATTTCCATTTATACGTAATAGCAAACTTCCAACAGGTATTATCTAATCACTGAAGAAACGAGTGTTGTATAAATCACAAATATGGGTCTAAAAAAAAAGGAAAATTGCGAAAAATGCTGATAATTCCCTATAATTTACGTCAATAGTTGTGTTTATTGAGGTGGAACTGTTCTCCAGACACTGATAACTCAAAGGTGAGGAATGACTTCACCATAGTACCTGACCGCCTCCTCGTCCAGGTGTTCAGGAAGTAATCTAACTGACCTCCATTGGCTGTGTGTGTGTGTGTGTGTGTGTGTGTGTTTCGAGGTTGTTGTATGTAAAGAAAGGAGAGGAGGAATGGAGAGAAAGAGAGAGAGAGAGAGAGAGAGAGAGAGAGAGAGAGAGTTTTACTACTAATCCACCTATAATACCACCCCATTAATCTATCATAACCTGTATTTACTCTACCGTATAATCTACAGTAATCTACACTCTTAATCTACCAATTTAGAGGTTTCTGTCTTTAATCTATTCATAAACTACCAGCAATCTCCTTCTACCATTATTATTCTCAATCTACCATTACTCTACCCGAATTTACCGGTATTATGAGTGTTCTACCATTACTCTACACGTAGGCTATAATAGTCTACGTGTGTACTATCTACTGCTAATCTACTAATAATATCAAAGTATCTACTCCCCGTGTCGTATTTTTTTTTTACCATTAAGCAACCATATTCTACGCTTATTGTACCCCGGTGTTGGTCGGGTTAAAGCACGATAAAAGTAAGCTTAGTAGTTAGTTCGTGTGTGTTATTGAGGGTTATTCCGCCTCTCTCTCTCTCTCTCTCGCTCTCTCTCTCTCTCTCTCTCTCTCTCTCTCTCAGTTCTATTTTTCTTGGAGAACAGATCAATTGGAAGCAACTTATTGAGGTAGTGAATTTGGTGGCCAAGGAAATGGTGTGTTAGTAGTCAGGAGGCAGTGGTTGGTGGAGATGATCCCGGTTGCTGGGAAGTGGCCCGGTAGGTGGGGGGAGGGAGTAGCTGGGGAGGGGTGGTGAGTGGCCAGGATAAGGAAGTGGCCTGAGGGGAGGGTAAGTGGCCGGGGGAGAGGGAGAAGTGGCCATGGAGGGGGGGGTAAGTGGCTGGGGGGAGAGGGAAGAAGTCGGGAGGGGTGATAAGTGGCCGGGAAGAAAGGGAAATTGACCGAGGGTGGTAAGTGGCAAGGAGGGGTGGTAAGTGGCAGAGGGAAGTGGCAGAGGGTGATATCGAGGCAGCTTGGTGTTGACTAAGAGGGATAATGAAGGTAGAGTAAATAGCACCAAGACGGTAATAACTTCGCCATTTCCCCCTCTTCCCTCTCCGTCCACTCCGCCACCCACTCCTCTATCCACTCCGCTCACTCTTCGACCCACTCCATCACCCACTCTTCCCCCCACTCTTCCCCCCACTCCACCCACTCATTCGTCCACTCTTCCACCCACTCTACCCACTTAATCTCCCACTTCTCCACCCTCTCATCTACCCTCCCTCCTCCACCCACTCCACCACCCCACTCCTACCTCCATCTCCTTCTCCCACCCTCTTATCTACCCTCCTCACTCCTCCACCACTCCACCACCCCTCACCCACTCCATCTCCCACTTCTCCACCCTCTCATCTACCCTCCCCTCCCTCCCACTCCTTGCACTCCCCTAAGAAAAGATATTACATTTTCTCTCTCAGTTTATTAGGTTAGGTTAGGTAGTTAGGGCGGCACTGTACTTGACTGCCTTCATGTCCCCCAAGTGTAAAGTAAGGCGCACTAACGACGACTGTACACACACACACACACACACACACACACACACACACACACACACACACACGCGCGCGCGCACTACACACACACACACACACACACACACACACACACACACACACACACACACACACACACCTCTCATGAGCGGGACGGACCATAAAATTTCACCATTAAGTTTTATGAGTGTAAAAAACTGGAACATTTTCACGAGTCATTCTAATCCTTTTCACCCTGGCGGTGCATGACGCTGTGTCTCACCTCATCAAATTACATACAGTGAGACCTCTATGTAATGGACACAGAGCAGATTCCGTTATATCAAGAGTCCGTTATATATGAAACCCTCCAATTAACGAACTATATAGAGATGAAAAATTACGTTATATCAAGGGTCCATTAGATGTAAAAAAAAACACACAATTAACGGATTATGGGGAGAGAGAAGTCCGTTATGTGGAGGGTTCACTGTACGCTGTTTTTATGGGAGGTCGTGTGTGAGGGAGACAATGATCTATACAGACACACGGTTCATTTGATGTATTTACGGATCATGTGTAGTGAAGCGAGTCTTTCCCGGGGTCATGGCGCGTTCGAGCTAACAAAAAAAATAATAAAATAAAAAATAAATGACAAATATTAGTAAATTTTTTGGTATATTAAGCTGTTATTATTTCAAGTCCTTATTACTGTAAAAAAATGTAAATAATGAAATACATTAATACATGAATGGAAAATTAATCTTAAAAATACGAAAATATTATCAGTAATTTTTTTGCATACCATTAAGCCATTACTATTTCAACTCCTTATTACTATGAAAATAATAACAAATAAATAATAAGATAAATAAATAGATACGTGAATGGAAAATACATCTTAAATTAGTTATTGTTAATTTAAACCGATTTTTTCCGCCAATATAAAAATCTGTAATTTCACCGACACAGAGAATCGATTCATCGGGTCAATCATTAGTGAAGAAATATTAGATCCCATGAAGATTAAATACCCGAGCTAACTCACCTGATGATTAGACACCCTAATACTACCAAGGGAGGGGGGGGGTTGGTTAGGTTAGGTTAGGTTAGGTTAGGTTAGATTAGGTTATGCTATGATAGGTTAGGTTGGGTTAGGTTAGGTTATACTATGATAGATTAGGTTGGGTTAGGTTAGGTTAGGGTGTTTAATGATGACGTAAGCAAATCTTTATATATCCTCGATCAATAACTTCCTGTGGATTCAAATTTCCTTCTGTCAATAAATTATAAAACACAATCAACTTTATATCGTTTAATTACACCTGATGGCCGCCCTAACACCACCACCACCGCCATAACATACCTCTATAGTTTCTGATGATGATTTAATCCCTAAAAATAGAGTTTATCGTCCGTGTGTGTCGGATGAGATAACACAACCCGAGAATATCTGCTGCTGTCTATTACGCAATCTGGGTGGGGGGTGGTAGGGAGTGAGGGGGAGGGGGGGCTGTGGACGGGGGTAGGTGGATGGTAGAGGCACAAGGGGAGGGAGGTAGGGGGAAGCTTGAGAGGCAAGGGGGAGGGGAGGGAGCGGAGTCAGGGGGAAGAAGCGGGTCTAAATCGCTCAGATGTGGTCAGTCACGGCAGACTATTTATACCTACCTGGTCAATTTCACCTTTAATATAACCCGTTTGCCTTGCACTCTATTAAATACGCCTCTTCTGACCTCACTGATATATGACACGTTTAAGGGAGACTTTATATCCACGTCAAACTCGTTTTTTCCTGACCTAATCTACGGATAGTTTGCGCGCGTGAGAGATATTTTTTCTCACTATTTTATTCAACTCCTCTGCCTCTACTGACCTCACTGATGGATGTTGATTATGGGTCATCTCTATTTTTATTATTATTATTATTATTGTTATTATTGGTTGTGATGGTAATAGTAATATAAATAGTTGTAGGTGCAATAGTAATAATAGTAGTAGTCATATAATCAATAGTAAAACTAGTCATAAACTATCAACCATCATCAAGTTGTCGGGGTCTATAACTAAGCCATATCGTTATTTATTCCACGGTAATTAATACAGTGATGGTAAACAAACTCACAAAATGTAAACAGACAATGGAAATTAGTTTGAGTCCAATATACAGGTAGTAATTGGTTTTAACCTGTGTGTTATAGACAGGTGATGTGAGCGGTCTAAGTTTTCCGTTCCTGGGAGTGTCGAAGGTACCTGTGTTGGTTGTGGTTGTAGTGGTGGTGGTGGGAGTGGTGGTGGTGGGAGTGGTGGTGAGGTGAGCAGAATGATGGTGGTGGGAGTGGTGGTGGTTGTAGTGGTGGTGGTGGGAGTGGTGGTGTGGTGGGAGTGGTGGTGGTGGGAGTGAGTAGTGGTTGTAGTGGTGGTGGTGGGAGTGGTGGTGGTTTAGCAGTGGTGGTGGTTGTAGTGGTGGTGGTGGGAACGGTGGTGGTGGGAGTGGTGGTGGTGGGAGTGAGTGTTATGGTAATAGTAGTAGTAGTAGTAGTAATAGTAGTAGTAGTAGTAGAAGTGGTAATTGAAAAAGGAGAAAGATAACGAGAAAAGAACGAACGAAAAGGAGAGAGACAGACTGAAAGGTCATATCCAGCGAGGTAAAGATCAGACCAAATTAGAGACACACACACACACAGACACACACACACACACACAGACACACGCACACACACACACACACCTATGTCAACAAAGTTATAATTCATGTAACTATTTTGGGTTCTGTTATGTGCCAGTATTTTTAAGACCTTGGAGTTAATTTTAATGATAACAATGACAATGACAATAATAATAATAATAATAATAATAATAATAATAATAATAATAATAATAAGTATAATAATAATAATAAATAATTAATTGGAACGATGATAATATAATCTGCTTCCACATGAATTATATCAATTTTTGTTAGGCAATATTTCAAAAGTTGTGGGTCGTATCGTTTACATAAATTAATATTAGTAAATTGCTCTGCCGCCACCCGGGTGTAAACTGTTTAATGTGCTGTGTGAGGGGGTGAATTATTGTTATTGTTATTATTATTTTATTATTATTGTTAGTAGTAGTAGCAGCAGTAGTAGTAGTAGTAGCAGTAGTAGTAGTAGTAGTAGCAGTAGTAGTTTTTGTATTATTATTATTAGTAGTAGTAGTAGCAGTAGTAGTAGTAGTAGTAGCAGTAGTAGTAGTTTTTGTATTATTATTATTAGTAGTAGTAGTATAATAGCAGATAGTTATGGTGCGTGGGTGAACCTAACCTAACCCACACTAACGTCTCTAGTACTGTACCTGGGAGTATCTGGGTTGCCTTATGAGCCCCAATCAATTTACACTATACCATCTGAAGGTTTAATAGAGCTGTAAAATACACCCATTCATCATTCATACATCTTCATACAACTTCCATTTATCTTCCTGACGTATAATATTAATTTCTATTATTTTATCAAATTTCTTATAGCACATAATATAAAATAATATAGATACTGTATATAGTTAGAAGCCATATATTACTTAGTAGAGTCTGGTATATTTCAAGGTGTGTAATTGTATGTCTACCTGTCTGGGGGTGTGACAGGTAAGAGGAGTAATCACGGCGTTACACCTTGATAAGAGTGAAGGTATTGTACTCTTGGTAGTAAGTCACAATTCTCGCGTTCTTCTGTGTTATTTGTTATTTATCGGAGGAGTGATGGGTGTGTGTGTGTGTGTGTGCGCGCAATCACACACACACACACACACACACCAAAACATCCACACAAACAAACAAACAATATCAAATCATTGTTTACGAGTCAACAAAGGGTAATTTTGTCAGGTATTAATAATATAGCTTTTATTACCTGTATAACTACGAGACTAGATCGTTCTAAAGTACAAAAATGACAAAACAAAAATAACAGGTAGAGTTTTTTTTTCAGGTAAATTGGCTGTAAATTGGGTAATAACTTGGTGAGGTTCTAGTTACGTGGTGATTGTCATACCGAAATGATTTTTGTGTGGTTTACTTAAAGCACAGAGGTAGGAGTTATGGCGTGAGGGAGAGAGTGAGGGAGGAGAGAGGGAGAGGGAGAGGGAGAGGAGAGGAGAGGAGAGTTAGTGAGAGGGAGAAAGGATAGGGAGAGGAGAGGGATAGGGAGAGGGAGGGAGAGGGAGAGGGAGAGGGAGAGGATAGGGGAGGGAGAGGAGAGGGAGAGGAGGGGGAGGGGGAGGGAGAGGGAGAGGGAGAGGGATAGGGAGAGGGAGAGGGAGAGGGAGAGGGAGAGGGAGATAGTGAGAGAGAGAGACACACACACACACACACTACGTCAGCATGCGGTAATATAGACGAGACAATGGAACGTAGTGTATATGAAGCGAGGTTTATGACACCTCTCTGAATTACGAGATACAGAGAGACGTGATATGACTTATTCACGTCTGGCTGTATGTTGAGAGTGTGTAAAGTGTGTGTATGATTGTGTTTGTTTGTGTATGAGTGTGTGTATGATTGTGTTTGTTTGTGTGTAGGAGTGTGTGTGTATGATTGTGTTTGTTTGTGTGTTGATGTTGTATGATTGTGTTTGTTTGTGTTGTATTAGAGTTTGTAGAATTGTATTGAGTGTGTAAGACGATAGTTAAATAGAGAAAGGATGAAGAGAGAGAGAGAGAGAGAGAGAGAGAGAGAGAGAGAGAGAGAGAGAGAGAGAGAGAGAGAGAGACTATCAACACAGGAACCTTCGAGTATAATATCAAAGCCAACTTCCCTAAGAGGCAGGTCAGAGCGTTGCTGGTCGCCAATAATTGAACTCTACACATTTTACACTTTCACACCAGGTCACTGCTCGCTTACTGCCAGTGAACGTGAAATATTGCAGAGTGGAAGCAGTTAAAGTGAGGTGTGTTGCAGAGTAGAGGCAGTGAACGTGATAAATATTGCAAAGTGAGGAAAGTGAACGTCCTTAATCGCCAGAAGGAACGTGAGGTGTGTTGCAAAGTGGAAGCAGTGAAAGTAATGTGTGTTGCAGAGTAGAGGCAGTGAACGTAATATGTATTGTATAGTGGGAACAGATCACTCCATAATATTCACTTACGCTTGATATGCTCAGTGGTTCGTTCCTGCTAAAATCTGACGCAGTGCCCTAAATTACAATATGACTCGTACGTTCACTCTTACTACTTTATACGTTCACTTTTTAAAGACGTTTAAAGTTGTGTTGTTATTGTCCATAATTATACAATTTCTTATTATTTTTATTACATTTTTGCGTTATTTTTCTCTTAAATATTTTTACCTTAAATTGTCGTTACTAAATATTTTATTATTTTTGTGACGGTAAATCATTTTATGAACAGTTTTCGTACTCCTATTTTTTATATATTTTTGTGTCAATTTGTAGCCACTATTTAGTTCTATATTAATTTTTTTTTTTGCACCATTTAACGTTATTTTTCAATTCATATTTTTTTCTACACTAAAGCGATTTTGTGTTTTATCACCCGTATATAAAATATTACTATCATCATTTATCACGGTTCAAGCAGATGTTGGCTTCCTGATACAAACCCACACTACTGTACACCCCTGAGGTCAGTTACTGATGAATAAATGGCTTGCATTAGGAAATGTCAAATAAAATGTTTTTTTTTTTTGTGAGAGTTGCAAAGGTTGTTGTTATTCCTCGTTGCTGATGCTGAAGTGCGGGGGATGTGTTTGTCTATTTTTTTGTGTCTGTGTGTTTAGGTCGAGGGCAAAAAAGAAGGTAGGAAGATAAACAGACATTAAAAGGTAGAATGAGTGACATACATATAAACAGGCAGAAGTCTACAGATGAGGAGACAGTCAAAGAAACGAACAGACAGACAGACAGACAGACAGACAGACAGACAGACAGGCAGACAGACAGACAGACAGACAAACAGACAGGCAGACAAGGGGTACAGAGAAGGAGGAAGAAGAAGATAGAGAGACAACGAGAGAAAGCAAAATTTGTATATACGAGTAAATACAGGTATGTACACACAGGTATAAACACACAGGTAAACTAATAAACAACTTATGACATAAATATTTACAAATTATTGGTAATCTCACGCCTCCGTTGCCTCGTCCTTCACACGTAAAAAAAAAATAATAATAATTTACACCAAAAATTGAAAGTTAAAAAATATGGTACCATGAACTAGCCAGGATCCAGGGCAACTAATTTAATGGATCATGTCAGGGGTCAAAGGTGGTACCATACTTTTAGTTTTGGTAGTGTGTGTGTATGTGTGTGTGTGTGTGTGTGTGTGTTTTTAATTTGTGGATTTGTATTTCTCTATATTTAGTGATGTGTTTAATAATCTCTCTCTCTCTCTCTCTCTCTCTCTCTCTCTCTCTCTCTCTCTCTCTCTCTCTCTCTCTCTCTCTATCACACACAATGTCACTACACAATAGACAGAAAATCTCGGGTCAAGACAGTCATATCCGCCATTATTAACAGCTCGCATCAAAGGAAAATGAGATCTGTATTGGCGGTGGTGAAGGTGACCAGTTATTGTGAGGAAGGTGAGTGATAGTGAGGAAGGTGAATAATGGTAAAGACGTCTCCTATATACACACACACAGAGATACACTATTAACGTCTCCTATACACACACACACACGTAATTACTGTCTCTAACTTAACACAAAATAGTAACTACAATTTCCTATTTCACTTTTCCCACAAGATAAAGAAAAAAAATAACAAATTACAATTAACCTTTGACCTCTGAACATTAACCTGTAATTACCTGGAGCATACCTGAGCAGCACCTGGGGTCAACCTCATGAATAGATGCACAAGTTTGAGGAGAATAGCTTGAGGCATCTTGGAGGTTGAATTACTGAGTGTGTGTGTGTGTGTGTGTGTGTGTGTGTGTGTGTGTGTGTGTGTGTGTGTGTGTGTGTGTGTGTGTGGGTGTGTGTGTGTGTGTGTGTGTGTGTGTGTGTGTGTGTCTGTGTGTGTGTGTGTGTGTGTGTGTGTGTGTGTGTGTGTGTGTGTGTGTGTGTGTGTGTGTGTGTGTGGGTGTGTATGTGTGTGTATGTGTGTGTGTGTGTGTGTTCATCTTAACAACGTGAATAATCATTTATCAATTCACTTTACATAAATTTGTACCATATATTAAATTCCCCTCACTCTACCTAATTGGCCCTTCCTAAAACATCCCATCAACACACAAAATCCCTTCATCACCCATCACCCCCATCATTCTTTTCCCAGCCATGAAAGAGGACCACTCCATCATCTAACAAACTGACCCCTTCTTTAACACCCCTTCTTACATCCCATCACTAAAACCAACGCCCCTTCACTCCCCTTCCGTTGTAAAGAAACTTCCCTTCATCTCCCTAGCAGGCAATCTTCTTCAGCATCAGTCCTCTCTTCTCTTTTCTCTCTCTACTTCTCTCTGTTTCTCTCTCTCTCTCCCTCTCTTTAATCCTCCTCAGCATCAGTAGGACTTGCCTTTGATGATGTTGCTCTCTGTGTACGAGTCTCTACTGCATTCCCCTGATGGTAGTTCTTCTAATTTTTATTTTTATTTGTCTCTTTCTTCTTCATTTCTTTCTCTCTCTCTCTCTCCCCCTCTCTCTCTCTCTCTCCACCTTTATTAGACTCACTCACTCATTCACATTCTCTCCCTCTCTCCACCATTATCACACACTGACATTCTCTCTCCCTCTCTCCACCACCATTATCACACATAGCTCACTCACATTCTCTCTCCCTCTCTCCAACAGATACGACGCTCGTGACACCTCACTGGGGTACCGCCAACACACACCTCACTCCACCAGAACCACCTTTCAGCCTAACTCACCAGCCCATATGGTGATCAAGGACGCCACGCTGGAGGACGCTGGCAGATATGAGTGTCGTGTGGACTTCATGAGAGCCCCATCCAAGACGACCACCATTGAGGTATGTTCCCATGACTGTCATATGCCACTAGTTCTCTCATGACTGTCATATGCCACTAGTTCTCTCATGACTGTCATATGCGACTCGTTCTCTCATGACTGTCATATGCCACTAGTTCTCTAGAGAACCGATTGGTTCTCTAGATATGTGAAAACGGTGTCTTGTTGTTCTCTAAGAGACCATGAGAGCACCATCCAAGGTACGTTCTCATTATTGTAACAGAGTCGAGGTTTCTAAACAGGTGAGACTATAAAGGTGCTCATTAGACGGTTTCTATTACCTATAACGTCTATTGTATCATCATCATCATCACTACTGTTAGGTTAGGTTAGGTTAGGTTAGGTTAGGTTGTAAGTTATTAATATAGAGTCAATGTTGACGTTTCTTGCTATTTAATTTTCTCAAAGTTTTACATATTTTCTCTTTGTGTTTCTTAACGTTGTACTAAAGGTTCATGGGTCACGATAAGGCCTTATACTGTATACTTCTCACTACATTATTACACACAATAGTTTTTAATACACCTGTAGAGTTGTATACTTACTCACAACAGGTGAATGTACTTTATTATATTTATTATTTATTATTTTTTTTAAAAGAACTTAAAACTATGATAAGATATATATACGTGTACATATATTGTATGTACACACACACACACACACACACACACACACACACACGCACACACATACACACACACACACACACACACAAACACACACACACACACACACACACACACACACACACACACACACACACACACACACACACACACACACGCACGCTTGCCCTAAATCGGATACTGCACAAATAGTTCTGACCAAACATCAGAGGCTGTAGAATATTAAGCTTGTGTGTGTCTCTGTTTGTCTCTACATATGTGTGTGTGTGTGTGTGTGTGTGTGTGTGTGTGTGTGTGTGTTAATAGCGTGTCGTTGCCTTGTGAACAACAGTGTGGGTGGTATAGGTAGTAGAGAATGGGCTGTGGATGTGTGTGGGTTTTCTGCATGAGTGCTGATGGAGTGGGTGTTGTGTGGGTGTACTGTGGTGTGGGTATAGTGTGGGTGTAGGGTGTGGGTGTAGTGTAGGTGTAGGGTGTGGGTGTAGTGTGGGTGTAGGGTGTGGGTACAGCGTCAGTCTAGTTCAAAACATCTGTGAATGACCATCCCAAAGTTAATATCTCACACCCAGAGTTCTCCTACACACTTTCTCTCCATTCCTCCCTCACCCTCCCTCTTCACTCCCTCATCCTCCATCTTCACTCCCTCACCCTCCCTCTTCACTCCCTCACCCTCCCTCCTCACTCCTCACCTCCTCTTCACTCCCTCACCTCCTCACCTCACCTCCCCACCTCACCCCACCTCACTCTTCCTCATAAGACAACAGGACGCGACGCTGACTCCACGGAGATAAGAATTCTCAAGACGCTATTTATTCTCATGTGTGCTCTCTCTCTCTCTCCCCCACACACACACACACACACACGTTAGGAGGATTTTAATGCGTCCCTCACAGCACCATTACATGCCCTTAGACTCAGTGACACAGGTCAGGCAGGAGTGGACACCAGAGGCCTAAACAGCTCAGATGGCGTCCCTCCCACACTAATGTACACCTGGGCGACTCACCTTCACTACCTGTTATATAATTCAGGAGGTAAAGGTAGTTGTCCTCCTCCATGATGGCTTAATGGGGCAGCTCTGGGGTAGGTACTGGTATGCCTTTACCTTTCACTGGAGTACTGGCAGTAATATGGAGTTGTTTTCTTTCTGTCTCTGTCTCTACCTTTGTATTCCACCCACCCTCCACTCCTAGACCTTCCACCTCCACCCTAACTCCTCCACCCATACCATAGCCCTCTTACACCTCCACCCACCCCACTCTATCCTCTCCCCACTCCACCTCCTCCACCTAGATGAGAATATCCCACCCACAACACGGAGATGAACAATGACCTCCTACCCCCAGAAAGAAGCCTTCCTGAGAATGATATTTTTGCATATAGATGTGTTTTTCTCGCCTTAGTATTGTGGGTGAGTGACGGAATACCTCCCTGGCCCCTGTCTTAGGCACTCCTGAGGTGGATAACACGGTAACAATAACTCATGTTGGTCTGACGGGGAGACGAAACGGGAATGGATGTGTCTTATTGGTTGAATAGTGAGGTGAAAATACTAACAAGGGAAGAGGGGGCTAATGGTGTGGTGTAGATGGTAAGACACAAGGGGGGGTAGTTAAAGGGGGGGGGGTGATGGTGTGGTAGAAATGCTTAGACACAATAAAGTAATACAACCAACTATCGATCTATACAGTACAATAAAGACGCATCTATACACCAAACATGATATACAACTTGAGGATAAAACCGAGCTATACACTATTGGTTCGTAACTATAAAAACAATCCTCTTTCTATATATATTTCCAAAAAATTAAAAAAAATCGAAATGAAAGAAAGAATTACTCAAGCTCAGTTCCCGATAAATAAAGAAATGTTTTTACCATTACCATTTATTATTCAACACCCTAAATCACATGTTCTCGACTCTTGAAAAAAAAAATATTCGACTCAAGTTAGGACGTAATTTAGGTAATTAGTTGTTTGAATGGCTGTTGGGGAGTGAAAAAAATCCACACCCTTTTTTTGAACACAGATTAATCCTTTCCTCTCAGATTTCGATTTTGGGAGAGGGGGGGGGGGGATTTTTTTGAGCTTTTAGATTACTTAGACTTATTTTTTTTTTCAAGTTCAAGACGAGAAATATTTCCTGTGAGTGAGATAGTCAACATGTGTGGTGTCTGTTAAGTGGGCCTGGCGTTAGGTTGGTTAGGTTAAGAGACGCACGAAGGAAGAAAGGAAGGAAAAAAAGGAAGGAAGGAAGAAAGGAAGGAAGGAAACGCGATGTGTATGGTAAGCAGAGCGTAAGGTCGTCCCCCCACCATCCATCTTACCTGTCAGCTGAGAAAATGAAACCGGGAGGATGAAGACGACTCCTAAATTCCAACATCTTGATTAGGTGTGTCATCCTGTCATAGCTACACACACACACACACGCACACAGACACACACACACGCACACAGACACACACACTCACATACAGATTTCAGAGTTTCCACGATGCTGTTTTTAGTGTGTGTGTGTGTGTGTGTGTGTGTGTGTGTGTATGTGTGTGTGTGTGTGTATGTGTGTGTGTGTGTAATAGAGGCGTTTTTAATGGTAATGTCTACATGTATATAAAGGAGCTCGTTAACTCAGGGTGTGGTTGTTATGTTGGTGACTGCTTCTCTCTCCACACACCTACACAGCCAAGAGCTAGAGCCGGAGCACCATTAAATATATTATGAAGGTGACATTAATGGTGCATCGCTAAACACACAAGTCTAGTGTCACACCGTATATGAAAACACCCGAGGCTACACTCATACCATCCCTGATACTCCTACACCCACTACACAACTACACCAACCCTACTTCACATTCTACACCCACATTATTTCCTGTTACACATATTACACCCACATCTTTACACCTACACGTCATCCTTCTACACCTTTTCTCCCTCTCTCTCTCCCCTTTGATACACTCATAGTACACCCATACGTCGCTACACTCGCTCGCTTAGCTTTTATACTTTTCAACTCAACACATCAATGGTTCTCTGTCTCCTACACCCCTACAGCTTAATCTTTCTACTATCTCCTCTCCCCTCACCCCAGCAGCTGTCTCCTCACCCCAGTAACTCTCTACTCTCCCCTCACCCCAGTAACTCTCCCCTCACCCCAGTCACTCCACCATTATATGCCTCTTTGCCGTTAACAATCCTACTCGCTACTTTCCGCCTCTCACATGACCCTTCCTCCTCGTCCTCCCCCTCCTTCTCGTCCTCTTCCACCCCCTTCCCCTCCTCCTCCTCCTATCCTCCTCCTCCTCCTCCTCCACGGCTGTTTTTTTTTCCACTTCTGATGAGTTGCCAGACTCTCTCTCTCTCTCACTCTCTCTCTCTCTCTCAACAAAACATTACCATAATGAACAAGTGTAGCCTCAGGGAACACCATCTTAAATTAATTTATAAATGATACAATGAGAGTATTACATTATTAAGAATATAAGAATACACCTGAGGGACTAATTACGGGGGATCTTACCTGTCTGTCTTACCTGTCTGTTTCTTGTAAGACGGTGTACAGGTGTGGTAATGGTATCAGGTTGTGGTGATGTTTTGGTTGTGTGGTGGTGGTTGTGGTGATGATGATGATGATGATGATGATGATGATGATGAGAGAAAGTAGAGGATAATCTTATTAGGAATTTATCCACGAGGAAATTAGTCAGGAAAGAACGAATGCCTCTCTCTCTCTCTCTCTCTCTCCACTCACAGGTAGTGACTTACTGAACCAATCATAGGGTCCTATTTGGCCACTCAGAAAGATTAGCTTATAATAACCAATCAGAGAGACGCATTTACTCAATCAAGAAAATGAATCAATCATATTATGTTATGCGACCAATTAGAAATAGTCACCTAGCCAATCAGAGCATACTACTCCTCCAATCAGAGGGAGTCATCTAGCCACTCAGAGTGTCTGTTTGGGTGAGTGGTTGGCTGGTGCATAAACTATCATTTGTCTATTTAATTACATCTAATTATGAGCGTCATGTGAATTAATTGTCTCGACGTTCACAAATTATGTTCATTATTTTCATATCGTGTAATTAGTTGTGCAAGATTCATCAGTTATAGTATTAATTAACTTTTATTTGGTAGATGTTTACTATAATTTATATAACTAATTACCTATGATTCAGGAATGGGGTAGTCAGGTGTGTAGTGGATACCTGTGTAGTTACCTGTAATTAAGAAGTGACAGGTGTGTTACAGGTGTATATTTTATCCCTTTGTTACCTGTAATTAAGTGACAGGTGTGTTACAGGTGTATAATTTACCCTTTGCTACCTGTAATTAAGTGACAGGTGTGATGAGTGTTACTGTGTGTTACAGGTGAGCGTGGTAGAGCCGCCCTCCACGTTACAGGTGAAGCGCACTACAGGTGAGACCGTCACCTACACTGTTACGGTCAACGAGGGCAGCCAAATCCAGCTCTCCTGCATCGTGACGGGAGGTGAGTGACGGGGTGTGACGGGAGGTGAGTGACGAGGTGTGACAGACAGGGTGTGACGGGAGGTGAGTGACGGGATGTGACGGGAGGTGTGTGATGCAGTGTGACGGGAGGTGAGTGACGGGGTGTGACGGGAGGTGTGTGATGCGGTGTGACGGGAGGTGAGTGACGGGGTGTGACGGGAGGTGAGTGACGGGGTGTGACGGGAGGTGAGTGACGGGGTGTGACGGGAGTTATGTGACAGGAGGTGTGTGATGCGGTGTGACGGGAGGTGTGGAATGATGAAGGATGATGTGGAGTAATGTGGAATGGTGTGGCGGAGGGATGTTAATAAATGTGGAAGGATGGAATTGGCTGTAGAGTGATGTGGAACGGGAAGAAATATTAAGCACAAATAGAGAAGGAGAGCGAAGGGAAAGGAAGAGGGAAGGGGAAGTAAAGAAAGAGGTGAGAGGGAGAGGGTAAGGAAGGGAAGGTAGGGGCCCAGGGAGGAGAGGACTCATGGAGGGGAGGAGGAGGTAAGAAAGGAAAGGGAGAGAGAGGAGTGTTAGCCTCTAATAAATAATTACTGTAGAGGCGAGTGAGAAGGAGTGAGGGAAGGAGGAGAGTTCATTTTATCTCGCTCCCTCCCTCCCTCTCCTTCTTCCCTCCTTCTCTCCCTCTCTCTCTCTCCTTCCCTGCCTCCCTCTCTTTCTCCTTCCTCTCCATCTCTCTCCTTCCCTGCCTCTCCATCTCTCTCTCCTTCCCTCCCTCCCCACTAGAGTCAAGATGTTTGGGTCAATAATGAAGGACTTCCTGTTTTCTTGGTAGATTATTATTATTATTATTATTATTATTATTATTATTATTATTATTATTATTATTATTATTATTATTATTATTATTATTATTATTATTATTATTATTATTATTATTATTATTATTATTATTTGTAACCTAATATGCAATAATGTGGAGTGATGTGCAGTTATGTGGAGTGATGCGCAGTTATGTGGAATGATGCGCAGTGATGTGGAGTAATGTGGAGTGAAGAGTCACATAATATTACACTAACTCCCATAAGCAACAGGCAACTAACAATGACTGAATTAGCAAGAGTGACGCAGTGCAGGTCGACCTCAGTGACCCACTACCTCTGACAGATGTGTTGACAAGGTAAAAGGGATTTGTCATATGGTGTTTCGGCGGCTGTCATGCTGTCACGCTGTACCAGGCTTTTGACATGACAGATCTGGGGAAAGGATTGTGTTTAATGTGACACTTTGAAGGGAAGAATCTACCTGTAATTAGTGGTTAATAATGATTAGTGTTTGTTATGGTAAGGTGTGACAAGGTGAGGGTCTCTACCTGTCAAGTGAGGGTGGGTGGGTGTGTGTGTGTGTGTGTGTGTGTGTGTGTGTAATATAACTTCTCCACCATCCATTCATGCATATATACGCGAGTATATTAGTCCATCCAACTAGCCAGCCATCCATCCATTTACCCATTTCTTTGTCAATCTATCTATCTATCTATCTATCTATCTATCTATCTATCTATCTATCTATCTATCTATCCCCACAGGTCGTCCTCGTCCTCGTGTGTGGTGGACACTGAGGAAGGACTTGGAGGAGAAGGTAGTGGACGAGACTTATGAATCCCTCGAGTCCGACTTGACCCAGAACAACTTGATGTTGCCGCGGCTCGAGTACAACCTCCACCAAGCGAGGCTCACCTGCTACGCCTCCAACACTAACGCCACGAGCCCTCTCTCCTCCCCACTCACCCTGCTGTTGAATAGTAAGTACCTCCTGGCCCACTCATCCCTCTCCTTACCATTCATAGCCCTCTCTCCTCCCCACTCACCCTGTTGTTAAAAAATGAATACCTTGCCCACCCACTCCGCCACTTACTATTTATTCCTCTTACTTTCCCACTCACGCCCACTCACTTTCCCACTCATAATAGATTAAACCTGACCACTATATAACGAGCATTAAAACCTCTCTCTAGAAAAACCAGGAAATAAAACCATTTTCCTTTATTATAAAAAACCTTCGTTAACAGATCCTAGGCGAGAAAATCTTAAGAGATCAGCCTAGAAGATTGCCGTCTCTCCTAGCCACATCTCCTAACCATGTCTCCTAGCCGCGTCTCCTAGCCACGTCTCCTAGCCACGTCTTCTGGCCACATCTCCCATCCACATCTCCCATTCACATCTCTCATCTACATCTCCTAGGCATATCTCTCATCCACATCTCCTAGCCATATCTCCCATCTATATCTCCTAGTCAGAATATTCACGCTGTTCTCCCAACATCTTCACGCGCTTTGCATAATCCAATTGTGGGCGCCATTAACTCAAGTCGACTCACACACACACCAAGAGACCCGACCAGGCCAACACTATCTGTCCGGGGGGAGGGGGAGAGAGGAGGGGGTGGTGAGGTCTTTCTCCATGGGAGGAGGGGAGAAGGGTTGGGGGGAGATATCTCTTAATTGCTAATTTTACCCTGAGACAAACCCTAAAGATTACAGTACTTATTTTACCCTGAAACACGACATAAACATTACTTATTTTACCCTGAAACATTACCTAAGACATTGTTAATTTTACCGTGAAACATTACCTAAAACATTGTTAATTTTACCCTGAAACATTACCTTAAACATTGTTAATTTTACCCTGAAACATTACCTAAAACATTACTCATTTTACCCTGAAACATTACCTAAACATTACTGGGTCTCGCTGTAATAACCCACTACTCTCCTGTAATGTTTAATTAAAAAAGAACATCATGTACTACAATATATCGCTCGCCTGCAACATATTATAATATATAATTGTAATATATCATGTGTGTATATAATGGGATACAGGATACATATTATAACACCCAGAGTTAAACCGTGAAGTTAAACCTAAACCAAACTATATTAACACTACTACTAATTTAACCTTATATAACTTAACTTCATCCTAAGCTAAACTCTAATAACGACTCATAATTTAACTTAAACCTAACTTAACCCTTAGCTAAACTATATTATCCTACTGCTAATTTAACCTAAACTAACTTCAATTTTGCCTTAACCTAATCCAGACCTAACATTTAATTAATATATCAAAGGTTAATAAAAAGACATTAACCATTAACTCTCAGATAATCTTAACTGCTTGTTGTGTTACAGTGGCACCCAGAACCGTCAAGATCACTGGGTTAACTTCACCTCTCCTGGCTGAGCGGCGGTACAGGGTGGGTTGTGAGACGACAGGAAGCAGACCAGCCCCTAATCTCACCTGGACCATCAAGCGACCTGAACGATTGGAGGAAGTCATTGCTACGGAGGTAAATCATCATTAACCCCTTTTTTGAAACCTTAATTAATCCAGGTCATTTTGTTGATTGTATGAAGGTCAATATCTACATTGAGTTCCTAACCTAACTTAACTTAACCTTATTTAACCTAGCCTAACTTAACCTAATGTAAGTTAACCTAATTTAACCTAACTTGACCTAATATTTCGTCTCCCATATTCAAAACTTATTAAACATTCTCTCTCTCTCTCTCTCTCTCTCTCTCTCTCTCTGTCACATTCAGCACCTACCTCATACACCCTCCCCCCACCCTCTCCTCCCATGGTCAAAAAACTTAAAAAAAAAACCTCTTTCTCTCTCTCCCTCCTCCCAGACTTACCTAATAGCCTTTCTCTCTACCACGTACAGAAGTTATCAACGAAGAACGTGAGCAGGTCGTGGCTGGAGGTGAAGGTGAGGTGGAACGATCATGGTGCCACACTCCGCTGTTCCGCCTCCAGTCCAGCTTTACCTGAACGAGTGGTGACTAATAGTTCAACCTTTGATGTTCACTGTGAGTACCTACCTGTCTGTCTGTCTGTCTGTCTGTCTGTCTGTCTGTCTGTTTGTCTGTCTGTCTGTCTCTGTCTGTGTCTGCTTTTTCTTCTTCTTCTTCTTCTTCTTCTTCTTCTCAGTTGTGTTGGGAGTTGAGACATTAATTTTTGGGTCTTTTTACTACGATTTTATTTTCGTATGTAGACAGAGAGAGAGAGAGAGAGAGAGAGAGAGAGAAAGAGAGAGAGAGAGGTGAGAGAGAGAGAGAGAGAGAAGCACTAGGTGAAGGAGGTAACTTCAGTTGAGGCGGACATTGGAAAACACTTTGTAATATTGCATTACCTGAGTCTGCATTACCTGTCTGGCCACCTCTCTCAACAGACGTTCATGTGTGTGTGTGTGTGTGTGTCACTGGAGATTATTTTAGGAGAAACCAGACATGTACGTACACAAAAACACATATACAAAACACAGGTTAAGTTAGGTTAGGTTAGGTTTGACTAAAGTAATCTTTATAGACCGCACGCAATAGCAAGTCGATTTCTTTTTTTACAGCATAATTATAATTATTGTAAACAGTAAACTAATCATAGGTGATTATATGTTGATCCTCGCCTTAATGTGGGATTATGACAACATTCACACGAGATCCTCTCTCTCTCTCTCTCTCTCTCTCTCTCTCTCTCTCTCTCTCTCCAGCGTACCAAAAAAAAGGTGAACGTAATGCCAACAACAAGATAAAAATGTTCCTGAATATTAAAGAAGTGAGTAAGAGGCTTATGTTAGCTTATGAAATGGGATGATATGAAGAGAGAGAGAGACAGACAGACAGACAGACAGACAGACAGACAGACAGACAGACAGACAGACAGACAGACAGAAATATGTGACCTGTTTCATCATGTATCTTATATTAGTGATAAATGAATTCTTATGTTCTCCCTGTGTCTCTCATATAACACTATTGTTCTCCCTGTCTCCATAGTCTCCCCGCGGCTACAGCTGAACCTGGGCCGGATGCTGCAGCCAGATGGCATCAAGGAAGAGATGGATGTTTACTTTCACTGCTCCGTCACTGCTAACCCAAAGGTGTACAAAGTCACCTGGTACCATAATGTAAGTGTATCTCTCACAAATTACAGCAGCCATTATACTCTTAGACTCACATGAAATGGAAAATGCATATATGAATTATTTTCCTCTAAGTGGCCATTAGTCAGACGCTTAAATATATATTTCTTTTACAACTGTGTGATGTCCAAACAGGTAAACATAACAGGTGTGCCATCAAACGGTGCACCTGATAAGTGGTGTATTACTGAACTCTACATTTATAAGTATGTAGTCAACCTGGGTCGGGGTGTAGTGGGGGAGTGAACACAGCACTCGATTCATATAAAAAGAGTCGTTGGTTTGATCCCATGTTACTTTTATCCCACCTCAGCACACAAGGTACCTTACACACACACACACACACACAGGTAAAATGCTCGCTTACCTGTGGCGCGTCTCATCAACTTACCTGTGACAGTGTGGGTCTCTGTGGTGTCTCGCTGTGAAGTCGTTTACCTGGCTGTTGGGAGGACTATTTTGTACCTGGGTGTTGGAAGGCGTGTACTTGGAAGTTGGTAGGGTGTGTAGGTGAATGCTGGAAGGAAAGTCTGGTACGTGGATGCTGGAAATGTCATGAACGTGGATTTTATAAGTACGCGTACGTGAGGTGATGGTGTGAAGCCTTAATCACGTGGGAAGCCTCGGGGTTAATTACCAGCTTAATTACCACAGACTGGGGGCGTGATAATTAAGGGTTAGTGTCTAGCCTCAGATTCTTAGCGGAGGGGCGACGAGGCTAGATAATTAACAAAAGTTTCCTGATGGTGCAACGTGTTAATTAACGAGAGGCTTTGAGGAGACAGGTAGCCCAGGTGTTGTCGGTGGAGTGTTGGAGGTGGAATAGTAATGCTGGTGGAGTGTTGGGGGTGGAATGGTAGTGGTGGAGGGTAGTGGATTGTAGAGTGGTAGTGGTGGAGGCTAGTTGATTGTTGATAGTGGGGGACAGAGGATTGTTGGTGGTAATGGTGGTGGTGATGGAGTGATGGAGTTGTGATGCAGTGGTGGAGTGATGGAGTTGTGATGGAGTGGTGGAGTTGTGATGGAGTGGTGGAGTGGGGGAGTTGTGAGGGAGTGGTGCAGTGATGGAGTTGTGATGGAGTGGTGGAGTGGTGGTGAAGGCCAGGCTATTGGGAAACTGGTGAATTTGGGAGGAAATAAAAAGGGAAGAGAGAAAGAGAGAAAAAGAGAGGAGGGAAGGAGGGAGTGGGAGGAAGAGGTGGAGGGAGGGAGGGAGGAGGAGGGAGGGGAGGGAGAGGGGTAGGGAGGAGGGAGGGAGGAGGAGGGAGGAGGGAGGATGGAGGAGGGGAGGGAGGGAGGGGAGGAGGAGGAGGAATACAAAGAAAGATCGTTCCTTGGTACTGACAGGAATCAGAAATAAAGAAATTAACAGACAGGCAGACCGACGGAAAGAAAGAGAATGCAAAACAGAGACAGAATGACAGAAAGAAAGGCAAACAAACTGACGGGAAGACACACACACACACACACACACACACACACACACACACCACTACCATATATCTAACTACCATGTTTCTCACCATCTTAACTACCCATATCTCTCACCACTATGTCTCCCTCTTCCCTCCCTCAGAACGTGGAGGTACAACAGGACCCTTCTGCAGGAGTACTGGTGTCCGACGATCACTTGGTCCTACAGAAGATCAAGAGACGCTGGAGTGGTTCTTACGTGTGCCGCGCCTCGAACGTGGTCGGGGATTCACAGTCTGAACCTCTTAATATAACCGTGCGGTGTGAGTCGTCTTATATACTCCTGTTGTCTTACTGTTGTCTTACTGTTGTTTTACTGTTGTATTCCCGTTTTTTCTTCCTGTTGATGTCTTATTGTTGCTTTCCTTCCCGTTGTCTTAGTGTTATCTTAATGTTATCTTCCTTCCTCCTTATCTTCCTGTTGTCTTCCTACCTAATTGATAGATCTTTCGGTATAGTGCCCTGTCAGTAACTGCTGTTATCTCCCACAGCAGCAAGTTTGTCCCCACAGCGGGAGTAGATACTGCTGTGAGGAGCAAAGCACAGCCTTTAATTCATCAAGACTTACTTATTACAGTGTGTGTGTGTGTGTGTGTGTGTGTGTGTGTGTGTGTGTGTGTGTGTGTGTGTGTTTTCTTTATGCACACACACACACACACACGCACACACACACACACACCTTTGATCACCTGATATGAACTATTAATTAGTCCTGACACACGCAGTATAATGGCGTCACTCGGTAGCATGACTCATTAGCCTTACCTGAAGCCATTAAAGAAATTGGCTCTGTGTTTACTACCTGGACATAGCGCCACTAAAACACGGACCATAAATGAGCGCCAATATTAGTAGAAAACATCATGTTCTCATCTAACGGAAGGAACGCCAGGCATTTGTTAATTCTCGTGCTGGCATTAATGTTTTAGTTTTAAGATATCGCCAAACGTTGCATATTGCCAGTAGTCACTTTATTTTCTCACTTAACATCATAAAAACATAAGATAAACTCTAGTGTTTTTCATCATCTTTACACACACACACACACACACACACACACACACACACACACACACACTTAAGTTATAGCCTAGACCTCATCGGGGTTTAGTTCATAAAAGGTTATAACAAAGCGTCTTCACCGCGTCATGAAGGCTTCAGTAATGACGATTTAGGACGAGTTAATGCAAATATACGTCTCCTCTGACAATGCAGTGAGCTGGGCATTATACGGTGTAATGTGCACTTCTTCTCTATCAAGGTGGTCTGTAAGTGACGTTAAGGTCTGGCGGTGGATATTTTGGCTTGCTCTAATGGCTTAAGGAACTGGCCATCTCTCTCTCTCTCTCTCTCTCTCTCTCTCTCTCAGCTCCTGAATTATCGCCCTTCTTCTAATTTTCTGTTTTGAATGTTTTTTTTTTATTTACGTATGACAAAAACTAAACGAAAAATACTTGAATTGGTTAGTGTTGTTGTTGTTGTTGTTGTTGTTTTTCTTGTTCTTCTTGTTCTTCTTCTTGTTCTTGTTCTTGTTCGTCTTCTTCTTCTTCTTCCGCCACTTCAATCTCTCGTCCCATAAGTTTTTTGTTTAATTTTCTTGGTATAAAAATTTGTGAAGGGTAGAGTACTTGTGTTGATTAATTAACTCGTCTGACCTTTTCTTACTATTTGACTTTCTCCTCATCCTCCTCCTTCCTTTCTCCTCCTCCCGTTCCTCAATCACCTCCTCTTCCTCATCCTCCTCTTCTCCTCCATCTCCACCTCCTCCTTCACCTCCTCCTCTTCTCCCATGATTTTTTGTTATATAATTCTTTAATTCTTCTTGTAATATGATTTTTGGAATATAATACTCAGGTAAATTTTCACGGTACTAATTAATACGGTTAACCCGACAGACGCGCCCATCTGTGCGTCCACATCTACGGCAGTGTTCCGGGCGGCGCTGGGAGAGGAGATCATTCTGCCGTGTAGGGTTCTGTCTCACCCTCGTAATGTCTCCTTCTCCTGGACCTTCATGAACACCCTGACGGAGGTAGGTGGTGTGTGGGGGTGTGGGGAGGTGTAGGGGAGTGGTGGTGTGGGGGGTGGGTGTAGTGGTGGATGTGTGTGTGTGTGTGTGTGTGTGTGTGTGTGTGATAACTTGCTTGAAAATAGGCAGCTGTAGGTTGAGTTACTTTACTTATACACACAACACAGACAGCCGGTTCACACACACACACACACACACACAACACAGAATCAAAACAAGTCAACTCATGCCTCGTGTACTCCGCCAAAACAACACAACAACAACAAGACAAAATATAGGTGTAGTTCATCCTAGACGAGCTGCCGGTAACACAATAACAAGGTCATCCTGGGTTAAGAAAACACGCAGGTCCTTCTGTCAACAAAGGTGCAGGTCGGAGTGTTGTCATGGAGGTGTTGTCCTGGGAGTGTACCTTTGGGAGATGTGTGTGTGTGTGTGTGTGTGTGTGTGTGTGTGTGTATGTGTCTTTACGTAACATATCTCTCCAGTATTAACTCATCTTAATCTATAAACTAAACTGATCATCTCATATCAATCTTGTCGAAATAAAACACAAGTATACTGAAATAAACTATTTAACCATAAACCAAACATACATATAAACAAGACGATCCCTCTCTCCCTTCCCTTCCCTCCCACCCCATTCCCCTTTTCCTATCACCACTATCATTAGTTTCCAACCCCTTTCTCCCCTACCCTGCCAACTCACCCCCTTCCCCTGCTTCTCCAGCACGAACGAGTGCCTGGCGAACGTGTCTCCTGGAAGGGGTTGGAGTCTCGTCTGCGTTACCTGCCGGAGAAGACACAAGACTATGGCACCTTACACTGCTGGGCGTCCAATGTTGTCGGTCACCAGAAGGAGCCCTGTGTGTTTACCATCAAGCCTGCGGGTGAGTAGTAGTAGTAGTTGTAGTAGTAGTTGTAGTAGTAGTAGTAGTAACAATGGTAGTAACAGTAATACAACCTACAAACTGGGGGTCATTGTCAAGCTCTTGATCACCATTGTGTCCAAATCCCAACGATCTGGCTTAACAAAGTGTCTGCGATATCACTCTGACAAGAACTACGTGCTTTGAACTGTACTTGTATTCGGTCAGAGGGTGTGGTGGGTAGGGGTGGTGTACAGTGAGGGGAGGGAGGGAAGGGGAGTTGTACAGTGAAGGAGGAAGGGAAGTGAAGGTTCCTACTATCAGCTGGCCCTCGTGTTCACATCTACATAGACTGGTATCTAGTTGCTGTGTTTACGCCTAGTTGCCGTCCTCACCACCAGAGGGTCGCCACCACGGTACTTGGCGCGTGACACAAAGCGGGTAATTGATTGGAAAGATAAACAAATGAAGACGTTTATCTTTTGCTGTGTCTCCCGACTCTCGTGAAATTGGTAATTGTCTCGGCTCACAGCACACAATTGCCTGCACTTATACCTGCTACAGTAGCTGACGTGTATTGTGGTACGTGGCAACTCTGTGTTTGATTACATTGTATTAAAACTCCCGCATTGGCACTAAGGAACGTTGCAATAGTAGCCAGACTAAGGATGTTAGATAAGAATCGCAAAGTGTTGCCACATTTCACAAAACGCGCCAGCCTCTGTACCAGGTGTAAGTGAAGGCGACTGTATATAGGAACCCCTTCTCACCCCTCCCCCTCACCTCACCCCGCCATACAGAGTCGGTCCTCACACGTTCTCTGTCTTGTGAACGTTATATTAGACTTGACTTTCATCAAAATATATTATGTTCTTGGAGCTATTATCGTTTTGTTAACATACTGAATTTAGTAAGAATATTATCACGTTCAAAGAAGAAAAAAATGATATAAATGGGAATGATATTAAGTCGATCTATTTCTTCTGACATTTATTTTTTGTAGATAATGTTTATTTAATGAGATGAATGCCGTGGAAGCCTGGACGTTGATTGGTTAGTCGAAACCTGAACGTTGATTGGCTGCGTGACTTCTCTGACGGACAAGAGGATTTAGATAGAGTTGTTACTGAGTTTCATTTAAGAATCGAGGTTTGTATTGTGATTAGATGCCACTGAAAGACATTCGATCCTACTTGAAAGACTACGATTAGAAAAGGGGATTTTCTTCTGATTGGATTCCGTTTAAGACAATTACCCTTATTACATTTGATGATTGGAGTAAAGGATTCGCATGATTCGATTCCACGGAAGAAAATCAGTCCTACGTGAAGAGATGAGTTTGCACGAGAACAAGACACGAGATCCTTAGCGAGACATGAGACACGAGAAAGAACGAGTAACGAGACATCTCCCTCCTGTCCACCATCTCAAAAGAGGCGAGAACGGATAGAAGTACGAGACCCTCAACGAGACATCGATATCAAGGGCACTTACATAGCACCTCCGAGAGATATCACACGAGGACGGACACGAGATCATCTACGAGACATCAAACACGAGGACAGACACACACAGACGAGCAACGTGAGGTTTATCGACCAGGTGACAAAGGTGTGTTGCTGAAGATATCTCAGGTGCGACTTGTAAACACGAACGCTGGCAGTCACGTGTGGTGGTGAGGCCGACTCTTGTACTGTGGTGGTGTGGTGCTGTGGCTGTTGATGTGATGCTGTGGGAGTGTGGTGCTGTAGTAGTGTTGATGTGGTGGTGTGGGAGTGTGGTGCTGTAGTAGTGTTGATGTGATGGTGTGGTAGTGTGGTGCAGTGGTAGTGTTGATGTGGTGGTGTGGTGGTTAGGTGCTGGTTCTGTGGTGGTGTTGTGATGGTGTGGTAGTGTGGTGCTGTGATAGTGTAAGGGTGAGGATGACTCTTGTGGTGCTGTGAGAGTGTGTGGTGCTGTTGTGGTGTGGTTGTGGTGGTACAAATAGCTCAAGTTAAATAATTCATGTAACTATTTTTAACATAATATTTCATGTTTGTTTTCTGTGATTCAACTACCAGGATTATTAAGGCCATTCACTAGGTCTTAATCCCTCACCATAAACAACTTTTAAATTCTCAGGGAAGAAAAAAGATCCACGAATCAGGTCAAGAAAGACACACATTGTGCTGGCTGACGCAGGTAAACATCCAGAGTGGACCAAAGTCTCGCCTGTTCTTACCATCCATAAAACACTTTGTGTACACGAGACAAACACAGCACCCCTGGCCTCGTGTGTGTGTGTGTGTGTGTAGGTGTGTGTGTGTGTGTGTGTGTACTAACCTACGTTCACCAATATTGACACTCATTAATATGACACACACTGCCATGACTGTCACGTACAGGTCTCGTGTCATGAGGAACAGATCATCGCGTGAAATATTCTTAATTATGTACCGAGTCTTAAATAATATTGTAAGTGGAGTTGTTTGGTCAGTAATAATATATTGAGGCTTTGTAGTCTCGTGGTTTATTGGTTCAAAGGTTCATTCGTGTCGGAGTTCACTGGTTCGAAGCTTTATTGGATCAAAGCTTTAATGATCTAAGGGTTCATTGGTAGTACGCACACACACACACACACACTGAATCAGGAAGAGGTTGTGCAGCAGAGCGGGGAAAGAGACATTGTGTGTGTGAGGGCCGTGTGTGTGTGTGTGATCAGAAAATTTAACCTAAAACAAGAAGAAAAAAACATGTTTCTACGGAGAATGAATGTGTAGGTTGAATGTTGACAATGATTAAATGAGAAAGAAGGGATCAGAAACTTAACCCAGAGACATGTTGGTTTCTCAGACGCGTGTGGGAGGGTGTGACTGTTGAGGAGTGAGTGAGAACGATAGGGGAGAATTTTATTTAGTGAGAGATATGGTGTGTTGTAGAAAATTACCCTGGTAAACCTTGCTCTCTCTCTCAATAATCGAAAAACTATTTATTCCATGCTGAGCTGAGGGTTGCCGCCTGACCTTACTCATTATTCACTAGTTTCTTTAGTTATTCATTGTCTTGTTTTTTTTTCAATTTTTTACTCTTATCATTCTCTGTTATTTACTGTTTTTTATTTAAATTCTAGGGTTATTTTCTTTAATTGTAATCATGATTTTTATTGTTTTTTTCTGTTTTTTAATAGTTTTTATTTTGTTATTTTTTATTTTGATTGTCTTTGTTTTATTTTATTTTATCAGTTCTTATTTATTTGTTTTTTTATTTTCATTTAGACATTTTTAATCAAATTTTATTTTTTTAAAGAAATTTTTAATATATTTTGCTTTGATTTTCCTTTCCTTTCATGCAATTTTAATTATATTTATTTTGCCTTTCATCAGTATTTTCATTTGATCTGTTTTGTTGTTTTATTGAATTTGTCTTTCAGTTGTATTTCTAATTTATTTTATTTTTTTACGTTGAATTTTATTTTGCCGTTTTTCTTATTGATATTTGACCTTGCAGTTGGGGAGGTGAGGACGATCAGGTGTAGTGCCGGCCATGCTGCCTCCTTGTGTAACTGAGGGTTAGTATACAGTGTGTTATATCTACACCTACTGGGCCCTCCTAAACGGGCCCATCACGCCTATGGGGCCCATTTTCACCTATCATGACCCTCGCTATTCTTCAACCTACAGGAGTTCCGTCAAAGCCTCAGAACTGCACCGTGAGTAACCAGACTTGGGAGAGCGTGGAGGTGACCTGTGGTGACCTCGGGGGTATGCTGGGTCACCACAGGGGTTACGGTGGGTATGACTACAACCGCCTGGGGTATGAGGACGTGCCCACACCTAGCAACCCTGCTGAGCTACTGCAGGATAAAGACAAGCCCCGGTACCTCCTGACGGTGCAGGAGAGGAAGACCTTGGCTGTTGTACATAATGTTACTGGTGAGTCTCTCTTTCTTGTTGTTGCGTGTGTGTGTGTGTGTGTGTGTGTGTGTGTGTGTGTGTGTGTGTGTGTGTGTGTGTGTGTTTTCTATAATAAAATGCAGACAGTATCTACCATTTTCTGTTGCAGAGAATTGTGTGTTGCCTATTAAGCTGTTACTAAAAGTGTTTCAGAGAGTGTTGGTTGATAAGTGTTGCAGAGCCAATAAGTAAAACCATTGTGTTGTGTTGCAGGAGAGCGCGGGTTGTTCTCGGTGACGGGTCTGACTCCTGGGCTGGACTATATAATATTACTCTTCCGCTACAACAGTCATGGACGCTCAGCTAATGTCACCCTGGAGACCTTTACCTTAAGGACGGCAGAGAACAGAATGAGTGAGTACCTAGTGAGGGTGTTCTCTCTCTCTCTCTCTCTCTCTCTCTCTCTCTGTCTAGTTTTGTTAGTAGCGCTGTGGTAAGAGATGAACGGCTTGGTGTGTGCTTGTCTATGGTACCCCAAGGTCGTCTCTTGGTTCCTTCTCTATTTTGTTTTGGTACCACTGGGGACGCACAAGTGGTGATATTTTCCGTTCTAGTGTTACATTGATGATTTCTAGTCCCTTATAGTGCAGTCTATGTGTTTTCTCCTACAACTGTATGCTAAGAAGGCTTCCTGTGCCATCTCTCTGGTAACAGCCGTGATGGAGAAGTGAATGTTGCTGCTTTTACAATGTCACAGAGGAATAATGATGCTCTTTGGGTTATAGCAGTGATGATATATAACAATGGTACTATAGTGGTGCTGTGATGTGTGACATGAGAGAGTGAGGTACTGGTTTTCAATGGTACTTATGTAAGGAAACGATAATGTCGATAAAAACTGACGATATTATTTTGCTTTCGTGTCTGTCTCAGGAGAAGAAGAGGAAGGTGGAGAGTCCGCCCTTCTAGGTATGGTGTTGGGGGTGATTGGCGTGGTGTTGTTACTAGCCGTGGGCGCCATTGTTATTACCCTCCGGTCCCGTTCACGCCCACGGTCCTCCACACCCACGGAGACCACCCGCTTACCCCCAGGGGAGACCAATGACTCGACGGGTCTGGACCATCCGGACCTGCTGGAGGCTGAGAGTCATGCTGTTCCCACTGGACCTTATCGGCCTACTGAGGTCACACAAGCGGTGAGTTGACCTGACCTCATGTGACCTGCCCCTCGACGCCACATATACTGTATCCAGAGACATTATCTCCTATCCTGAACCTATCCTACGTGTTACAGCATACACACACCTCAAACGCACCTCACTCACGCCCACACACACTCCCCACACCCCTCACGCTCACCACCCCCTCACCCCCCCCCCACACACCACATCACACATGAGACAACAGACAGACTCAACAGACAGGGTTAGCATATACTGAACAAGTCTGAGCTTCTTATAGCAGAGATCTTATAAAAAAATGAATATATTGAAGGAAAAAATAGGTCTTGTTATTAGCTTTAAGGGGGTCTGCTTTAAGGGGGTCTGCTTTAAGGGGGTCTGCTTTAAGAGATTCAGGTAATTAATTCTATTCTCTCTCTCTCTCTCTCTCTCTGTCTCTCTCTCTCTCACCTCCCGTGTTCTCTCCCGCCCACAGCTCTTGTCACCAGCTCGGCCCATGGACGAGGAGATGAGTCTCACGCCCACATCCGTCTCGCCCACCGCCCACCTGGACTACCTGCCGCGTGAGGTTCCAGAAGCCCTGTCTCCGAGTGTAAGGTCTCACCCACGCTTGTATGTGAGGGCGGAGGGTCACACCGGTCAACAGGAGAGCTTCCTCTGAACACCCTCCGCCTAGCTGCTACAGTACCACCAGGGGGACGAAGAGGGTCACTCACCTAAAGTGTTTTTTTTTTCAATATCGCCAACTAGTATAGTGTTATTATTTTATAGAGTATGTTGATATATCTACCTGGGTCTTGATATATCTACCTGGGTCTTGATATATTTACCTGGGTCTTGATATATCTACCTGGGTCTTGATATATCTACCTGGGTCTTGATATATCTACCCGGGTCTTGATATATCTACCTGGGTCTTGATATATCTACCTGGGTCTTGATATATCTACCCGGGTTTTGATATATCTACCTGGGTCTTGATATATCTACCTGGGTCTTGATATACCTACCCGGGTCTTGATATATCTACCCGGGTCTTGATATATCTACCCGGGTCTTGATATATCTACCCCGTTCTGTTAATCAGTGTATCCGGGTGAGTTGGTCTATTAATCCGGGTCCATTGTAAAAAAAATTACTATTCCCGGTTTACATAGGACACTTTATTCCCTTGCATCTTCTTCTACGAGTTGAGGGAATATTTTTATCGATATTCCCGCAAAGACGGAAGATTTTAAGGACAGATATTCCATTGGGGAAGAAAATATTTTACCAAGGTGTTGTTGTTTCTATGAAGACTGTCACGAACGAGCAACTGAATCCGGATTTGTTTGTTTATATAGCTGTGTGGTGTTGTGATGACGTATTTACCTGACCAGGGAGTTGACGTTCGTGAGTGCTTGAAAGGCGTGGCCAATGAATTCGTAAATGTTTGAAAGGCTTGGCCAATGAATTCGTAAGTGCTTGAAATAAGTAGCCAATGAATTTGTAATTACTTGAAAGACGTAGCTAACGAATTTATAAGCACTTGAGTGACGTGGCCAGCGAATTGACTGACGTTCATGAGTGCTTGAAAAACATAACCAGTAAACTGGCGTTCATGAATACTTGAAAAAAAATGGAAAAAATTATATTGTGAGAAAACCCAAAAGATCGATGAAGAAGATTTAAGACTTTATTCATTTGTGTCCCTGTTTGTGTATAAAGGCTACAGAAATGTCCTAAAATGTGTCGATCCAGCGCAGGTTAACAGAAGCGGTTCCTCGTTGTGTTATGATTTGATAATGTTTTTTGGAACTTAATGTAAATAAACAAATATGGAAGTGCAGTTGAGATAATCAGTTTAGAAAGTGCAGTTTAAGACCAGATGATCACTTAAAGAATGCAACTTAATACCAGATGATTAGCTTAAAGGGTGCGGCTTAATACCTGATGATCAGCTTAAAGAGTGCAGCTTGAGATCATTGAAACATACATAAATTAGTGTGAAAATAGAAAAGTAAGATGTGTAAAGTAAGAGAAGAGAAATTTATACTAAGGAAGAAGAAAGGAAATGTGAAAAGAAAGAAAATGAAATAAAGTGAGAAGATAAAATGAAAGAAATATCAGGTTGACTTGTACGTGTTAGATCAACTTGGTTCGTGTCAGATCAACTTGGTTTTTCTCAGATCAACTTGGTTCGTGTCAGATCGACTTGGTTCGTGTCAGATCAACTTGGTTCTTGTCAGATCAACTTGGTTCTTGTCAGATAAACTTGGTTCGTGTCAGATCGACTTGGTTCGTGTCAGATCAACTTCGTTCGTGTCAGGTCAACTTGGTTCTTGTCAGATCAACTTTCAATATGTCAGAAATTGCGGTAGACTGTCTGATAATAGTTTTACAGATATATTGCTGTCTGAAAGTATTAATTGTAAAGAAAAAAAAGGCTTTTTATTTTGCCGTGTGAGAAACTTTGTCTAGTAAAGATGGGGGAAAAGTTTTGTTGGAAGTTGTTTGTGACTCGGCATGTGACGGTAGCGTGTGACGGTAGTTTGTGACGGTAACGGTAGGGTGTGACGGTGACGGTGAGGTGTCGACAATAGGGTATAGGTGTGATGATAAATTACAGGTAACGTTATGGAACTGGTGACGGTAAGATAAAGGTAACGGACGATTGGGTGTAACGGTAACAGTGAGGAGTGACGGTAACCTAGAGGTGTAACGGTAACAGTGAGGAGTGACGGTAACCTCGAGGTGTGACGGTAACCTCGAGGTGTGACGGTAACAGTGAGATGAGACGATAATAGTGATGCTAATAAAACTGCAGCAAAGAAGGAAGGAAGGAAGGAAAGAAGGAAGGAAGGAAGGAAAGAAGGAAGGAAGGAAGGAAGGAAAGAAGGAAGGAAGGAAAAATCAACGTAAAAATTTCACCCAAAGGAAAAAAAAATAATAATAATAATAAAAACCAAAACAACATCTTTACTTCCACAATATTTCGAAAACTTCCAGGTTGTGTGTTAGTCAGTTCGTGTCCTCTACTTTCGTTCACAACAACACTATTATGACTCACGACTAAGACAGACAATGACTAAAACTTAAACCCGAAACTATTTAAAATTTATCGTATGTGAGTGAAAAAAAAAACTCTTTGATATTTTTTCTTCGGTAAGAGTGAACGCTTAATATACATATTGTAAAAAAAAATAACTAAAACAATTAATAATATTTCATGTGTATGATAAATGGAGCAGCTGTTTTGATTTCCAGCTTTTGTTGTGCTTTCTCCATGTGCGAAGATATTTTTAAAACTTTCTAATGCTGAGAGAGTGAAAGTGAGAGTTAAAGTGAGAGTGAAAGTGAGAGTGACAGTGAGAGTGAAAGTGAGAGTGAAAGTGAGAGAGTGATAGTGAGTGAGAGAGAGTAAGTTATTGGTGTGTATGTGTGTATCAACTTTCTACTCTGGGAAAGTGAGTGTGAAAGTTACCATATTGTCCAGTTTTCTCTGTGTAATAAATGTGAATATGTGTGTGAGGAAAGGGGGGGAGGGCTTGTACCTTTTATTGAGAATTGAATTTTAATCCAGAATAAATAAAAGTTTAACAGTAAAATGTATGAGGCCAAACACACACACACACACACACACACACACATACACACACACACACAGAAACTCACTACAAATGCTAAAATGCAAGATATACACCTTAATCAATCTTTCTCTCTCTCTCTCTCTCTCTCTCTCTCTCTCTCTCTCTCTCTCTCTATCTATCTATCTATCTATCTATCTATCTATCTATCGTGTCACTCACATACACTAAATGAAGTAGTAATTGACACGCTATCATCTAAAACATATAACTATTAAGTTACAAAACACAGTTACTAAAATAAATAAATTAAATATATATACACGTACTCATCTGTTACATAATTAGATATTTTAAATGAAGGGTAGTTGGTATTTATCGTAAGTTTATTATACAGATGTGATATTAATGCTAGAAGAGGTGACAGATTCTCAATGGTTCGTAAGTTGAACTCCCATTAAATGTTCGTAAGTCGAATTTTTCTAAAGATTCGTAAGTTGAAATTTTCATCTAAATGGTCATAGGTTGAAATTTTTATCTAAATGTTCGTAAGATGAAATTTTCCCTTAAATATTCCTTGCCTTCAATAGGTTGTAGAGTAAATTTTTCTCTTAAATGTTCATAAGTTAAATATTTTACCTTAACTAAAGAGAAAATAACCTATATCCAGTTCGGTAGAGTTGTAGCCATAGTAACTCCAACATTTGTGTCGTAGTTTAGAGGAAATCCTGACTGACGAACTTTTGGGAATCTATACCAAGATATTTACGATAGCCTGAGAGCAGCCAGTAAGAGTTCTCGCGGGTGTGATGACGTCAAGTTTCGTGATGTTATGAGTTATAAGACAACAAAAGTTTACGATATTTTTCCCTCAGTAGTTACGATTTTTTGAGGCGAAATGATTACGTGGGACTCCATGGCATTATGGGTTCGTGGCTAAAAGAATGTGACGGCAGGTATAGAATTTGTAGAGAAAAGGTCAAATAATTGTTTTAAACCGACTGTGAGTATGACATTTCTGTAGATAATTGATTTAAATAAACTGATGTACTGACCTATGAACATACTGTAAATATTTTCACTCTAAATGTCTTTCCATTCCCGGTTGTGGCCGAGTGGATAACACACTGACAGAATGACCGCCGTGTTTAAGGGCCGTTGGGTGTGGTTAGCACTTCTGGTGGTGACTAATCTTATGAGGAAAATCTGAGCGGTCGACTGTGTACTCGCTAATTCGGACTGGTTCTCTGTGCTGTTTCCTGACCTACTTCCCCTTACATTTTGACTCTCTCTCTCTCTCTCTCTCTCTCTCTCTCGTTTCCAGTATAAAGGGCGTCTCCCTCATACCCGTTTAACACGTCCATCGATCGTAATCTTCAAATGTCACCTTCTGCCTGACTTTTTGGCTGTGTGTACCACCTGTGTTTACCACCTGGATACTCTCTCTCTCCCACTTAACACGTCTCGCATCACTAATAACCTCCAGGTAACTTCATTAATGATTCCTAATTGAGTTAAAAAAAAGTTCCTTAATAAAATGCCCCTCCCCCCCCCCAACTCCCTCATGACCTGTCACCACCTATCCATGACCATGTGAGCCACGTCTTAAAGGCTCCCATGACCACTCGTCCTCCTCACAGAAACAGCGTATCCTTAAAATGTCCTCAAAACTGCTCTGAGATTCTACTCTCTTTGGACACGTTCGCTTATCATTAACTTGAATCTAAAATTAAATGTATGGATTTTCCTCGTGAATGTTATCTCCAAGTGAATGTTATCTCCTGGTGAATGTTATCTCCTGGTGAATGTTATCTCCTGGTGAATGTTATCTCCTGGTGAATGTTATCTCCTGGTGAATGTTATCTCCTGGTGAATGTTATCTCCTGGTGAATGTTATCTCCTGGTGAATGTTATCTCCTGGTGAATGTTATCTCCTGGTGAATGTTATCTCCTGGTGAATGTTATCTCCTCGTGAATGTTATCTCCTGGTGAATGTTATCTCCAAGTGAATGTTATCTCCTGGTAAATGTTTTCTCCAAGTGAATGTTATCTCCTGGTGAATGTTATCTCCTGGTGAATGTTATCTCCAAGTGAATGTTATCTCCTGGTAAATGTTTTCTCCAAGTGAATGTTATCTCCAAGTGAATGTTATATCCAAGTGAATTATATTTCCATGTGGATGTTGTCTCAAGGTGACTATTATCTCCAGGTGAATAACGTCTCCAAGGAGCTACAGGATGGCTTCAAGCTTTTAATACAATGAGAACATCTGGGAGGAGATGAGGATGTGAGTGTATGTTGTTGACTCGTGTACACTAACCTAACCAAACCTAACCTAACCAAACCTAAGCTAACCAAACCTAACCTAACCAAACCTAACCTAACCAAACCTAACGTAGAGTAACCAAACCTAACATAACTTAATATAGAGTAACATAACAAACCTAACCAAACGTAAAATAGCGTAACCAAACCAATCGTGTGAGACTCAAGTTAAGAGAACGCCCAATAATTATTAAAGGAACGTATTTAAACCCGGTGAATGGATCGTGTGAGACTCATCTAAGGTGAACGTAGTTAAAATCTCATAAGGGAACGTCAGTGGAAGAACGGAAGAAAGGTGATACAGCCACTCAGGTGATGACTTCATATTAAGTGAGAAGAAGAGGAGGAGGAGGAGGAGAACAGAGGAGAAGGAAAGGAGGAGAAGAAGAAGAAGGTTTCCTACTTGGTAAATTAATGGTCGAATATCGTGATATTTTTTGGATACTATTTTTATCCCGGTCAATATATATTTACCAAATGATTCGTCATTAATTTGTTTACACTTATTTTTATTAATTGACTGTGATTTACTTTATCTCGACTAGTTTACATCTCTCTCTCTCTCTCTCTCTCTCTCTCTCTCTCTCTCTCTCTCTCTCTCTCTCTCTCTCATTTTTTACACGACACAAAATTTATCTGTTCCTCAAAATAAACCCAACAATGCTAGACTTATCATTCCTCTCTATATCCGGGCGTCAAGGAGTCCCCCAAGGGCTGTGTATTGATCCTGGTGCCTCCTCCGTCTCTTAAGCCGAGTGGAGATGCATTTCCTGTGGTACATCCTGAAGCTGAACTGCTGCTGGCGGGGGACATTTGTCAACCTGAAGATCCACCTCCCACAGCTTATTTCACCTGAAGATTCGCCTCCCAACGCTTATTGTACCTGAAAATTTGCCTACCACAGCTTATCTTGCCTGAATATTCGCTTATCACAGTTTATTTTGCTTGAATATTCGTCTACCACAGCTTATTTTACCTGAATATCCGCCTCCCATAGCTTATTTTACCAGAAGATTCGCCTTCCACCCACAGCTTATTTCAGCCGAAGATCCAACCCCACCCACAGCTTATTTCACCCGAAGATCCAACCCCACCCACAGCTTATTTCACCCGAAGATCCAGCCCCACCCACAGCTTATTTCACCCGAAGATCCAGCCCCACCCACAGCTTATTTCACCCGAAGATCCAGCCCCACCAACAGCTTATTTCACCCGAAGATCCAACCCCACCCACAGCTTATTTCACCTGAAGATTAACCACCCTAGAGCTATCTTCAGTAACATTTACGTATTCACAGATTTTCGTTCAATTCCCAAACTTTTATTTTTTCCTCTTACGTATATATATGACTTGTGTGTCCCAGTTAATCGTTTAGCAGTGTTCCCCTTACCTTACCTTACCTTACCTTACCTTACCTTACCTTACCTTACCTTACCTTACCTTACCTTACCTGAGCCTATGTTATAATTGTCTAGAAGGAAGGAGGGGGGAAGTGTGGAGAGGAGAGGGAGAAGAGGAAAGGTATAGTAAAGGAGATGAGAGGAAAGGGAGAGGACAGAAGAGAGGAGAGGAAAGGATAGGGTTAAAAAGACAGAGAGAGAGAGAGAGAGAGAGCCACATCCAAACATTATTACTCACCCATACCTCATTACCAACGCCATCACGTAGGCTCCTGTAGAGAGACGTTCATTCGCTGATATATTACACCCCTGAACGTGTCCGCCGTGAATACCAAGCCATTTAGGTGGTAAAAGAACGGCCCTGATCGATGTGCCACTGAACGAATGCCATGGGGAGCCACCTTCATCACTGTCAAGGAGGTGAAGGAAAGTGATTCTTGCTAACTGTCTTGTAAGATACGGAGAGAAGGACTTGTAAAGGTGTTACATTCTGATGTTTTGTTTTGATTATGTCTTTAGCCTCGTGAGTCAGCTGTTAGAATACGTGGATTTGACATATATTCACTTGTGTTGGTGATTAATGGTGATCGTGAATGTGGGAGAAATGGTGATTAGAATGATGAGAATGGTTGTGAATATGGTTAATGGTGAGTACAATACATTATGTGATCAAAATTTAATGTATATGAAAATAAAACGGTATTTGGTGAAACTGGTGTGTGGTGACATTTTTTTCGTGCTAATATCAAGTGCTGGTGATATTTGTGTGTGACTTTTTACCATTATTGATGTAAGCTGCTGGTGATTGTGCTTCGAGTTTTATCATAATTGTTTTAGGTGAGTTTGCTGGTGATTGTGTGATGAATTTATTGGTGATTGTGTGATGAATTTATTGGTGATTGTGTGATGAATTTATTGGTGATTGTGTGGTGAGCATATGGTCTGGCTGGAAGTCCTGAAATACTGAGTCACTGTGTGTACATATATATCATTTTCAGGCAATTTTTTGATTAAGTGTGTGTGTGTGTGTGTGTGTGTGTGTGTGTATGTGTGTGTATGCGTGTAATTTGCTTGATACCAAAGAAGTTGACAGGTGTACATAGAGTAATAATGATGATAATGATGAAATGATGAAGATAACAATGATAATGATAATAATAATGATGATGCTGGTGATAATGATGACGTCTGGTTGTGATGTTGGCGATGTGATGTTTATTAATGATAATGATAATTTTTAGTGATTATGAACATCATTATTATCATCATCATCATTATCATTATCCTTTTCCTCATTATCATCATACGGACATTTTTTTCTGTACTTAGTCCAAGTTAATCCTATTGTCTCTCCACACACATGAGGCTCCAAGCTTTAGAGTAATAATTCAACGCATCTCAATAATCTGAATTATCGCCCACTCTCACTTATTCCCCTAAAATGAAGTTATCGGGAAAAGAAACGAAGGGGTGTAAATTAATCGGGCCGATGCCACAGAGACTATCGGGTTATCGGGACTCTGTTGTGGCGTGATCAGAAGCTCAATATTAAAAAAAAGGCAATCTTGATAAATACACTGTATGTTTATCGTGTTTCTTCTTGTAAATACCAAATGTCGAACGTATATTTTTTACATGTTGTTGGCATAATAAAATATGTGAAAATGATTATATGTTTGTTTTGGGTGTCCTATTTAGATGTAGATATGTTGTGAAGTAGAATTAATTGTCGTTTATTAATTTAGAATGTTAATTAGATCCTGATTAGAATACTAATTATGGTAATTTATACGTTTGTTATGTTTTATACTCACACATACATACATAGATACTGTACACACACACACACACACACATTTAAACTGCTTTCTAAATTTTCTTATTTGTCGTATTATTTCTTGTACACAAATATGGCATTTACAAACGACAGGTACAGCTACAGTTACAGTAAGTTACACCTACTGACTGTACCATACCTGTAGCGTAAAGGCGTTGCTTTTACTTGATCATGAGGGAACTATACATAAAGAAATACATGTCATGGTGCAGCTCACACACTGGCCTCGACTGAAACACTATCGGTAAGTACTAAGGATTTGGTTTTCACACGTGTAGCCCAATAACACTTTTAATACGTATCTTTAACCCAAGTATTATAGTTTTAATGCACGGGTTACTCACAAGGTCTCTAGCTTAGTTTTAACCCAGGTGGGGAGTCTGTAACACACTAGGTACAGTCACCCAAAAAAGTCCTGTCGCGAACCACGAACCCCGAGATTCAGACTCGTGAACCCGAAGCAGTAGACACTGATACATTATTCTGTCCATAAATGCTTCGGATTCAAGAGTCTGAATCTCGGGGTTCATGGTTCGCGACAGGACTTTTTTGGGTGACTGTACGTAGGTAGACATAAAACAGGGAGGTGCTACTGCCGGAAGCATAATATGTTGTCTGATGGTAGACCCTGCTGCTAGAGGCAACACGAAAATTTTCACAAAGTCCCAGGTTGGTGACCTGACTGAATTTCTGCCTCAGGTACACATAGTTACAGGATCTCAATTGTTTCTCTTACTTTGACAACACAACATGTAGTATATCGTTTCTCACTCTTGATTTGTTTTACTTTTGTTTCCATTTCTCTATTTATTTATGGTTCGATTTATTTTTTTCCCCCCACCGAGGCTCTGATGTGGGTCAGTGACTTGTACCCGGGTGGACTAATCCCCGTAAAAAAAATACAGGTATGACAACCTCAGCGATTGACTACCAGATGGCAGCAGCAGTGACGTACATAATCAACATGGCCGAAGTTTGTTGACATGTACGAGGTCTGAGCTGTGAAAACTTTACATAACAGGTCATTAGATACAGTAAACATGTGTCTTCAAGGTAGATCACCGAGGGAGCTACAGTACATGAGGGAGGCGACTCAAGGTAAGAAATTGACTGATAATTTTGAGGTTATTTCTATGAATGACCATTACGTTGCATACAGTGTGAGTTGCTGTCACACCACAACACAGCACAGCACCACAACACAACACTACACCACACCACACCACTACACCACAATACACCACCACAGCACCACACCACATCTTTTGTTCATAATAACTTAAATAGCATTCTAATCCATCTTTGGTCTGTGACGTCACTCTTCGCCATCAGAAGTTAACCAATGGCGAATCTTGTTGTTTGAGCCAACGACTCCAATTAACCAATCAGCTCGTGAGTCCTTCCTGGGCCTCAAAATAAGTACTAAATATGATGTTAGGTTATAGATTACAATTAAAGAAGATTGTCCTTCATTATATACCAGAATTATGGACAGGTGTTATCTTACCTGCTTCATTAACTCTGATGTTTTTTTTAGGTTCACGTATGTTACCTATATTAATTACATTTACCTATTACTCTTTTGTTCATTTATTGTCTTCTGTTTTATATATTAGCTTCACTATTATTTATTATATTTATGTCTATACTTATTTATTTTATATTTATTTATTCTGTATTTATTTGATTTTATCTTCATTCAATTCAATTTCAATTTCAATTGTTTATTCCTTGATAGAGGAAGCGGGATCCTAGTGCTGTCACTAGGTACCCTTGTACAATGACACCAGAAGCATCTGGCAAGTGTGACAAGTATATACAGTATAAATATTATAAAGGGGCTTACCAAAGCCTAAGGAAGGAAGGATATTCCTTTAACACATAATCAATGTTATTTACAAAATATCTGGCCAGTATGGGGAGGATCATCGTGTCTCCGTCAGGGGGTCGTGGAGTGGTGGTCCAGCAGGCGTCACGGAAGCGTTGTGTGTGGGGACATCTTAGGAGGTAGTGGATAAGGGTGCTGCTGTCGGGTCTTCTGCATAATGCACAAGAGCGTTGCTCAGGGGATGCCGGGATACCAATCTCCCAAGCAAAGTCATACCCAATGATGATACGGGCAGCAATCACGTCCCCTTTCCGCGACCCTTTCCCATAGACGTACGAGAGGTCAGGAAGTTTACGGAGGACATCGTACCAGGTGGGCGGGGAGTCCAGGGGGATGGCTGCTTCCCGAGCTTCTCTCTGTTTGCGGCGAATTTGGGTCCTAATCTGTAAAAGTGTTCGAGGAACAACGTAGTCAGGTGTGGCCTTGTTGCAGCCAGTCTTGGCAAGGCCATCTGCTGCCTCATTCCCCAAGATACCGACATGACTGGGTATCCATAGGAATGTCACAGGACGGCCCGCATCCTGAAGTGTGGATGTTAACCCTCGTATTCGGAGGATGAGTTCCTTATTTTCCCCTGATCCAAATGCGATCCCGTCGAGAGCAGACTTGGAATCGCAGCAGACAAGCAAGGGACAGAAACCATCTGCTTCTTCCTTTTAACTTCATTTATTTTATTTTAACTATTTAACAGTGATATGCCTATTGTAAGTAGAGAGGCTGTATAGTACTGGAGGTGGTGGTAGTGGTGATAGCGTTCGTATATAGTAGTGGTGATGGTGGTAGTGGTAATGTAGAGTAGTGGTGATGGTGGTAGTGTATAGAGAATGGGTAAGTGAAAGAAAGAAAAACAAAATAATAGAGATAACGAAAGAAAGATAAACACATAATATTATTGTTTTTTCCAAAACCTAAACAGTGTCTGTAACTTCTATCAGTTTAAGGTGAAGAAAAAAAATCGGGGCTTTTTTATTAATTTACAAAACTATTTCACATTAGTACATTATTCACTAACTCACCACTTAAATAATTTATTTAGGCGTTTCCATACCCTGTGAAACGCCCTTCTTATTATGCAATCCTTCTTGTTTTTATTTTTTGGTGCAGCCACACAGTCTGTGGATTGGTGGGACGTGGCCACACAGTCTGTGGATTGGTGGGACGTGGCCACACAGTCTGTGGATTGGTGGGACGTGGCCACACAGTCTGTTGTTTGGTGGATAGTGGCCACACAGTCTGTGGTTTGGTGGATAGTGGCCACACAGTCTGTGGTTTGGTGGGGCGTGGGCACCAAAGAGTTCTTCAGGGCCACCACAGTGGCTTACAACCCATGCAGGAGTAGGGGCAGCGACGGCCTGTCACATGGATTGAACTTTAAGGCGTCATCAGCCAAACTCTCCATCACCACGGGGAGTTCCTGGTTTATTTTATTCAGAATCAAGCGCAGTATGATACCGAAGCTGTAAACGTCACTTTGGGCGGTGCTGGGGTGACCGTGGAGCACATAGGGACACATCCACCATAGCTTCCCCAAACCCCCTTCACCTAATTTTAGGTTGAGGTTTCCACCATCATATGTGGCCAGACCAAAATCTATTATGCCTACCTCCAGGGGATCATCCAGGGACCCAGTTTTGCTGACCATAATGTTTTTCCAATGGAAATCGTTATGGATAACACCTTTTTTGTGGATTTCGAGCAATTGTTGACCAATTTTAAGAGCCAGCTGAAGTAGCTACCAATTTGGATAAAGATGGGTCTCGGTTTCTATGAAATGCTTAAGTGCTTGATCACCGGCATAAGAGGTGAGGATACATGCGGGAGACTCACAGACACCAAGCAAGAAAGGTGTTGACCCGGCGCCGTCCAGCCACAACAAAAAATTGCTTTCTTTTATGATTGTGCGATCAAACTTCCCACTTTTATTTTGTTTTATGACGGCAGTATAAGTTTGGCCTTGGAACTCATGGTTTACACGCTTGACACATCCATATGTCCCCTCTCCAATGAAGACTGATCTTCGCAGGAGCTATTTCATCACCTTTCTGGGTATAACTTGACAAGTTTGCTGAGACATATTTTGGTTTATAACCTTAATATTTTTTATTATCTCTGGTGATACAGTGCTCAAATAACTGCTGAACTTTTTTGTAGTAAGAGCCAGTTACGATCATTCCAGGTCACATGGTGATGGAGGTAGTGTATAGTAGTGGTGACGGAGGTAGTGTATAGTAGTGGTGATGGTGGTAGTGTATAGTAGTGGTGATGGTGGTAGTGTATAGTAGTGGTGATGGTGGTAGTGTATAGTAGTGGTGATGGTGGTAGTGTATAAGAGTGGTGATGGAGGTAGTGTATAGTAGTGGTGATGGAGGTAGTGTATAGTAGTGGTGATGGAGGTAGTGTATAGTAGTGGTGATGGTGGTAGTGTATAGTAGTGGTGACGGAGGTAGTGTATAGTAGTGGTGATGGTGGTAGTATAGTGGTGATGGTGGTAGTAGTGGTGATGAGGAGGCATAGTAGTGGTGATGGTGGAGGAGTGTGATAATAGTAGTGGTGATGGAGGTAGTGTATAGTAGTGGTGATGGTGTGTAGTGTATAGTAGTGGTGATGGTGGTAGTAGTGTGATGGCGGTAGGGTGATGGTGGTATAGGGTGAGAGGAGTGATAGTGGGGTGATGGTGTATAGAGTGGTGATGGAGGCAGTGTATAGTAGTGGTGATGGGTGTATAGCAGTGGTGATGGTGGTAGTGTATAGTAGTGGTGATGGAGGTGGTGTATAGTAGTGGTGGTGATAGTGTAGCAGTGGTGATGGTGGATAGTAGTGGTGATGGTGGTGTATAGTAGTGGTGATGGTGGTAGTGTATAGTAGTGGTGGTGATGGTGGCATAGTAGTGGTGATGGTGGAGTGCATAGTAGTGGTGATGGCAGATAGTAGTGGGATGGATAGTGATAGCAGTGGAGATGGTACAGTAGTGGTGGATGGTGGTATGATAGCAGTGGTGATGGGGTAGTGATAGTAGTGAGATGGTGGCATAGCAGTGGTGATGGTGGTAGTGCAGTAGGTGATGGTGGTAGTGCATAGTAGTGGTGATGGAGGTAGTGTATAGTAGTGGTGATGAGGGTAATGTATAGTAGTGGTGATGGTAGTAGTGGTGAGTGGAGGTAGTGCATAGCAGTGGTGATGGTGGTATAGTAGTGGTGATGGTGGTATAGTAGTGGTGATGGTGGTAGGTATAGTAGTGGTGATGGTGGTGGTAGTGTATAGTAGTGGTGATGGAGTGTATAGTAGTGGTGATGGAGGTAATGTATAGTGGTGATGGTGGTAGTGTATAGTAGTGGTGATGGTAGATAGTAGTGGTGATGGTGGTAGTGTATAGTAGTGGTGATGGTAGTGTATAAGAGTGGTGATGGAGGTGTATAGTAGTGGTGATGGTGGTAGTGTATAGTAGTGGTGATGGTGGTGCATAGTAGAGGTGATGGAGGTATAGTAGTGGTGATGGTGGTAGGTATAGTAGTGGTGATGTAGTGTATAGTAGTGGTGATGGAGGTAGGTATAGTAGTGGTGATGGTGGTATAGTAGTGGTGATGGTGGTAGTGCATAATAGTGGTGATGGTAGTGTATAGTAGTGGTGATGGTAGGGGTATAATAGTGGTGATGGTGGTAGTGTATAGTAGTGGTGATGGTGGTAGTGTATAGTAGTGGTGATGGTGGTAGTGTATAATAGTGGGATGGTGGTAGTGTATAGTAGTGGATAGTAAGTAGTGGTGATGGAGGTAGTGTATAGTAGTGATGGTGGTAGTGTATAGTAGTGGTGATGGAGGTAGTGTATTAGTGGTGATGGTGGTAGTGTATAGTAGTGGTGATGGTGGTAGTGTATAATAGTGGTGATGGTGGTAGTGTATAGTAGTGGTGATGGTGGTAGTGTATAGTAGTGTGATGGTGGTAGTGTATAGTCGTGGTGATGGAGGTAGTGTATAGTAGTGGTGATGGTGGTATAGTAGTGGTGATGGTGGTAGTGTATAACAGTGGTGATGTGTAGTGTATAGTAGTGGTGATGGTGGTAGTGTATAGTAGTGGTGATGGTGGTAGTGTATAGTAGTGGTGATGGTGGTAGTGTATAGTAGTGGATGGTGGTAGTGTATAGTAGTGGTGATGGTGGTAGTGTATAGTAGTGGTGATGGTGGTATAGTAGTGGTGATGGTGGTATAGTAGTGGTGATGGTGGTAGTGTATAGTAGGGTGATGGTGGTAGTGTATAGTAGTGGTGATGGTGGTAGTGTATAGTAGTGGTGATGGTGGTAGTGTATAGTAGAGTGGTGATGGTGGTAGTGTATAGTAGTGGTGATGGTAGTGTATAGTAGGTGATGGTGGTAGTGTATAGTAGTGGTGATGGTGATGGTGGTAGTGTATAGTAGTGGTGATGGTGGTAGTGTATAGTAGTGGTGATGGTGGTAGTGTATAGTGAGGTGATGGTGGTAGTGTATAGTAGTGGTGATGGTGGTAGTGTATAGTAGTGGTGAGATGGTAGTGTATAGTAGTGGTGATGGTGGTAGTGTATAGTAGTGGTGATGGAGGTAGTGTATAGTAGTGGTGATGGTGGTAGTGTATAGTAGTGGTGATGGTAGTGTATAGTAGTGGTGATGGTGGTAGTGTAGTAGTGATGGTGGTAGTGTATAGTAGTGGTGATGGTGGTAGTGTATAGTAGTGGTGATGGTGGTATAGTAGTGGTGATGGTGGTATAGTAGTGGTGATGGTGGTATAGTAGTGGTGATGGTAGTGCGTAGTGGTGATGGTGGTAGTGTATAGTAGTGGTGATGGTGGTAGTGTATAGTAGTGGGATGGTGGTAGGTGTATGAGTGGGATGGTGGTAGTGTGTATGGTAGTGGTGATGGTGGTAGTGTATAGTAGGTGATGGTGATGGTGGTAGTGTATAGTAGTGGTGATGGTGGTAGTGTATAGTAGTGGTGATGGTGGTAGTGTATATAGTAGATGGTGGTAGTGTATAGTAGTGGTGATGGTGGTAGTGTATAGTAGTGGTGATGGTGGTAGTGTATAGTAGTGGTGATGGTGGTAGTGTATAGTAGTGGTGATGGTGGTAGTGTATAGTAGTGGTGATGGAGGTAGTGTATAGTAGTGGTGATGGAGGTAGTGTTTAAGTGTGTACTTGTGCGTATAAATGTTGGTGTTTTTGTCTCTATTACTTTATGAACGTATGTACCGCTACTCTGTATTTATTTTCACCCACCGTTATCGACCCACCGTCACCCTCCCACCGACAGTCACCCACCCTCACCCATTACTCCACCCGTCAGCACCTGTGGTTAGATGTGGTGGCTACAGAACCAAAGCTACACATCTACCCTAACCTGAAGTAAGTTATGAGCTTAAGTTGTACACACACACACAGGGTAACACTCACCTTAGTTAACCTGACCAATTAACACATTACACCTGCCTTAACACCTGACTTTACTTGAGTTGTAAGTCTTTAGAGATGCTGGTGCATATCTGTGTATGTCTGCGTGTGAATAAATCATCTATGTTACGTCAGAGGAGCCAATAATTAAGGAAAGAAAACATATACAATTAACATTAAAATACACAAGTAAGAAATCCTTACCTTCGATTTCCACCTGACTCAACCCTCAGTCCATCATACTGGTAAAAAAAAAAAATCTTTATAATACCGTATCCACTTTTCCCCTTGAAGAAACGAATCTAATATATCTTAATCAATATAATATAACCTCAACCGCGTAGTTACTGGGTCACGGAAACACCAAATCTCTCTGAAATTAATAAAATATTTGTATCAGTAAAGTAGTCAAGATTATTGTCGTGTGTTGGGTGAACTGTACAGGCTGACGCAGGGGCTCCGAGCAGTACCCACAGCTCGTCCCCAACTAGCGAACGAGCAATCACGTAATGTCATCAACCTTATGTTTATGTTCATATAGGGAGATAGAAAACAAAATTATATTTACATTTCTGTCGCAAGTTTATAGTTTTCGAATATCTTGGACTTCACTGTTTCCATCTGACTCACGCACTAACCACCGTAAATCTCGGTAACTTTGGGTAGCCAATCAGAATTGCTCTCGCTGTCTCGGGATACTCCTGCGCATGCCCAGAGTTGGCTCGTGGCAAGGAGGCACCTCTCTGCACGGGAGTTTTATCTCAGTTTGGCAAACAATTTATCGTTTATTTGAAAACAAATTCGGTGCCATTGATATTTTTAAGGCTCAAGGGATTCTGTCAACCGCTATGAAGTGTTAGAAGCGTTCATACGCAAAATACTGTATATAGAACGATTTTGGAAGGATATCAAGTGTTGAGTGCTTCGTGGCGGCGGCAATAACAAGGAACACTACCAACAACATTTCTCGGAACATATTCCAAGCCGGATACAACGATCACCAGACTGTACTCCAAGTAACATCATTGTATCCTCCAACCTCTGTTAATTAAGGTAATACATTAAGTAATTTTACGTGTATTTATTTTATTTTTGTTTATTTTTGGACGTGAGAGTACGTCCCGACCAAGCTGGCCGACAACGGCAGATACCTAAAATGTTTGAGGTTAGGTTAGGTTGAGTGGGGCAATTAAAAGCAAATTTACCCTAGGTTCCTCAACTCACTCACCAAAATACAGAGTTAAAGTGTGAATGAGTGAAGGTTGTTGATACAGTGTGTTGAGTAAACAAAGCTGTGTTGACACGAGTCTACCGAGGCCCCATGACTTGTTACATCCTTGTGTTTCTTGTACTGAAATATGGATGGTTAAGTTACCCCTGACCTGTTTGTGAGAGAAAACGGGAAATGGAACTGGGTTATTTACCGTGTGTGTGTGAATAGGTCATGGTCTATTTATATTATTGCCTTTGAAAACACACCCTCACAGCACACCTTCACAACACACACCCTCACAGCACACCCTCACAGCACACACCCTCACAGCACACCTTCACAACACACACCCTCACAACACACCCTCACAACACACTACGAGACTATTTTATACAGCTATATAATGCTAAAAGATACTAGTAATTGCCGGGGGCCAACCTTCACAAAACATTCCTCCCCCTTCTCCCTGGTGCAAGTATCGCTTCCACTACTTTAAACTACCGTCCCTGAACTCGACACCACTTCACCACCACTGTCTTATCACTCAAGGTGGATCGGATTCTTATCAGCTCTTACCAGATAACACTATCCCTACCCAAGACTTTTATGAATCCTGTAATGTAAGGTTTTAGTTTTCAAAATCAGTCAAGGTTTAGACACGCCAAGCATCAGTGGAGCAATGCTAATGGCTGCCCGACAGTTTGTGTATGATAGGATTACTGGCCGAGCAAAGGCGTGACACTGCAACCTGATTTTATTTCTTGGGGGGGCCGCTTATAGCCATCACGTGGGAGCTTCTATCCTAATCCCCCCGATCTCTATCCCAAGCCCCCATCCTCTTTCCCAACCCGTGGCCTTTATCCCAGCCCCAAATTTTTCCAACAAATGGGCGTGACACATAACCAGTTTTATCAGTCACTCATATATTTCATCAAGCAATAACCATCAACATCATTATATCCTGAATCTTGGCGCGGCGACGTCTTGTAATAAATGGACGAGTTATAGTTGGGATATCAGTCAGTAGAGGCGCTGGTAGTACACAAACTTTCTTACCGAATTTCTTGGAGATTACGTCACTTTTTGTATTAAACAGCAATATTTTCTTTACTTATTGACGTGATTTTGTTTTTGTATTATAAACATTCACTCGCTAACGAAAATCCGCTAAATCAGTATCTGTTTATAGTTTGCCGCACTCTGCAGGTGTAAGCAATACGTGGTAACTCTTCAGACTGCCGCATCAACATTTATTCCTGAAGCTTCCCATATTGAGGGTAACAACTAACACCTCAAAGTGACAAGAGGTGAAAGAGTTTATAGCAATATACAAGACTTTAAAACATTTTGGATTTAATGAAACGAATATCAAGTGTGGTTTAATCTTGTTTGTATTCGTAAGTGTACTAATGAAGACTCATTGTAAGTATGATGATAGCGAAGATTAATAACTTTTCCAAACCAAACTGGTGTTATGACAGACAGTGAGATGATGTTATTTTTATTACTTGTCCCACTGAGAGTATAGTAGGCCTATAGTTTTAAATACCAGCGTAGATATTTATATTTCAGTGGTGTAGGCCTGTTGTATTGTTTATGAACTACTGGATTATTTGTTTGATTTGTATGAGAGTCAACATACATTTCAGTGTTACGTTACTATAATGCCAACGTACTTTCCAGGGTTACGTTACTACAGCGCCAACATGCAGTCCAGGGTTACGTTACTACAGCGCCAACATACAGTCCAGGGTTACGTTACTACAGCGCCAACATGCAGTCCGGATTACGTTACTACAGCGCCAACATGCAGTCAGGGTTACGTTACTACAGCGCCAACATGCAGTCAGGGTTACGTTACTACAGCGCCAACATGCAGTCAGGATTACGTTACTACAGCGCCAACATGCAGTCCAGGGTTACGTTACTACAGCGCCAACATGCAGTCAGGGTTACGTTACTACAGCGCCAACATGCAGTCCACGGTTACGTTACTACAGCGCCAACATACAGTCAGGGTTACGTTACTACAGCGCCAACATGCAGTCAGGGTTACGTTACTACAGCGCCAACATGCAGTCAGGGTTACGTTACTACAGCGCCAACATGCAGTCAGGGTTACGTTACTACAGCGCCAACATACAGTCCAGGGTTACGTTACTACAGCGCCAACATGCAGTCAGGGTTACGTTACTACAGCGCCAACATACAGTCAGGGTTACGTTACTACAGCGCCAACATGCAGTCCAGGGTTACGTTACTACAGCGCCAACATGCAGTCCAGGGTTACGTTACTACAGCGCCAACATGCAGTCCAGGGTTACGTTACTACAGCGCCAAAATGCAGTCCAGGGTTACGTTACTACAGCGTCAACATACAGTCCAGGGTTACGTTACTACAGCGCCAACATGCAGTCCAGGGTTACGTTACTGCATATCAACATAGTGCCAGTGTGTGACGGGACGAAACAGGGGCTAGATCGGCGTCATCTGAGGTGGTGAGTACGATGATATATTTTGAGTATGGTTGATTTTTTGTCTAATGGGGAAATGAATGTTTCAATTGGGTTAGGGTAAGTCCTAACCTAATTGAAACATTTTGTTTTATTGACTCTAAAAATTAAGTAATTTCGTGAAATGACTGATTACACGGTTTGACTGTAACACGGGCATGTGTGTATGTGCTCGTTATACGCAGTTGATTTTCTTATTGATTATCTTAAATAGTTTGTTTAGTATTATTAGCACGCGATCTCTTACGAAAATTACCAAGGATTTTTAAACTCGAGTGTAGAACGAAAAACGAAATTAATGACCTTTTATTTTTACAAAGCAAAATTAATTCTTGTGGGTCTTAGATTTATAGCCATTAAAAATTAATCTTATTTATGGATATGAAGAAGAAGCTGATGGTTAATATTTTAATGGTAAAATATTGGTGTGTAATTGTGAATAGTAATTTTATAAAAGTTGTAGTGGTTCAGGGAGCCATTAAGTATGAAGTTTATTGGCGCAGCGGTGTATTAGAGTGATACGGTGAGGCATTGGAGTTAATGTTTTGTGGTGTAATGATGTATTAGACTTTAAGTGTCTTTATTAAGTAGTACCTAGAGTGATCCACTGGTGTACTACAATGCCAATAATGTGTTAGAATAAAGCTTAATGTACTGAAGGTGAGGAGGCCGTCCCATCCTCACTTGATGGTAAGAAAATAAAACAACAAGTGCTAGAGTACCATGAGGATAAGTTCTCTTAATCCACATGAAAATCGTGACAAATTTCCAGTCCTAAAAAAATCACACGAGAATTGTTGTTTTACAGAGAACATAAATAAAAAGTTCATATCGTAACGACTGCTTTGGCGGTGCAAGAAAAGTTAAGTTCGTGTTATCGTGTTTATTATTTGGTTTGGGAGACGATAAATACAACGAGCGTTAGAGCACAGTGAGGGTTAGTCCCCGAGCGGCCATGTTTGTTTACAAATGGCCAGCCGAGGACTCCCTGCTTCTACATTTTTCTTTTTAACTGTGCAGACTTACGAACGCCACATGCCGTACATGCTGTGCATTAGAGTGGTTCATGCCATAGACTGTACCCGTACATGCTGTGCATTAGAGTGGTTCATGCCACGGACTGTTCATGTTACGAACCTCAACTGTACATTGCTTGAGCAGCTTAGGCCACGTACTGTGCATATGAGCATGGAGAGTGTTGATCGTTACGGACATCTTGACGAGTGGCTGGTTGAGGCCCAACACATCCCTGGGTCAAGTGATAAACTATTTTACGACTGACCAAAACAGATCTAGTACAGCTCAACCTGTACAACACACAGCCTCACCGGCCCCCAACTAGCTCTCACCAAACTTCACTAGCCCTTATCAGCCCTCAGTAGACCCCTCACCACCCCCTCCTCACCACCCGCTCACCACCCCCCACCCTCCCTCACCACCCCTCACCACCCCTCACCACCCCTCACCACCCCCCCTCACCACCCCCTCACCACCCCCCTCACCCACCCCTCACCCTCCTCACCACCCCCTCCCCTCCCACCCACCCCCCTCCCCACCCCCTCCCCACCCCTCCCCACCCCTCCCCACCACCCCTTACCACTCCCTCTACCACTCACCACCCCTCCCCCACCCCTCACCACCCCCTCACCAGACCCTTCACGATAGAATATTCTTATACATGGGTTAATACATCACCAGTCTATTATAGAGCTTACTGTGACCATCAAGACCACGCTATTATTGTACTGTCACCACCTGTACTAATGAATTCACCTGTATTTACTCCTGCACCTGTACTAGACAAGAGAGAGAGAGTGTGTGTGTGTGTGTGTACCAGGTCAAACTGTGATCACGTACTAAACAGAAATACAGTACAGTAATATTTAAAAACTGAAACAACATTACACAACTAAATGTCAAAATGGCGTGAGTATAATTAGGAGATTAAAACTGTAAACAGAACATTAACATAAAAGTTTACAAGAGTTAACTATTAAAAGAAAATGAATATGACAAGTTGACATGACAGCAAGAACAGACATTAACTGTAACAAAATTAAACGTAGAATATTAACATAGATGTTAATGATATAATAGAATATTAAATACAAGTTGACAACACCGTCTTGTCCCATAGTCATGACAGTTAAGGATAGGTTAGATTTAGGTTCGGCTTGGTTAGATTTTGGTTAGGATAGGTTTGGCTAGGTGTCCATTTACAGCTGGGTGTACTAGGAGTACTCTCGGGAGGATCTAACTACCGACCGTGAGGACAGGAAGCGAGCATTATATCCACTCGGCCACCTCACCCCTATATGAGTGTCTGTGTGTCTGTCTGTCTGTCTGTCTGTCTGGAACAGTTAAAAGTCAGCAGGTCAGGAAACAAATTTAACCCCACACGTTTCACTTTCCCATAAATATTTAATAATTTGTAATGTAAATCTCTAATTGAATTCCTTGTTTATGACCAGTAATATATTTCAAGATAAATGTTGACAGTGACCACGAGTGTCTGTGTTAGTGTTTGTCAGACTTTACTGTGTAGGTCATGTGAGCTTTGTATGACTGTGTATTTGTTGTTTAAGTGCTTCAACTACCACCAGGGTTATTAAGCACCGTTCATTAGGTCTTAGTTTTAAGTGCTTCAACTACCACCAGGGTTATTAAGCACCGTTCATTAGGTCTTAGTTTTAAGTGCTTCAACTACCACAAGGGTTATTAAGCACCGTTCATTAGGTCTTATAGTTTCTCACAACTCACAACTCTTACACACAAAATAAACTCAAAATATTGCTCCTATAACTTGAGTTTGATTTACAACACTAGTTAATGCTTGTCCTGTGCTTCTTGCCTATTAGTGTATCTTGGAAACAACTTTGTGTGGTCGTAAACTGGAGGTAATTGGCGGGGAAGACAAGAGGTGGTCAGCGTCGGGTTATTTACTGCCGGCGTGCATGAAGGAACTGTGAATTGTACACGCAAAAACCTTAATATCCAAGAACTGTGGCATCGCACTGCAGTAGTCAGTATCTGTGTCCACTTATCTTACAATACGTACGCATACCAAGCCCTACATCTTACCCACCCACACCCTCACATCCCCCACCACCACATCCCCCCGCACCCCTCATCCCCCCCACCGCACCCCTCCATCCCCCCACCGCACCCTCATCCCCCCACCGCACCCCACATCCCCCCACCGCACCCCTCCATCCCCCCCCACTGCACCCCTCATCCCCCACCACGCACCCCTCCACCCCACGCACCCCTCACCCCCCACCACCCTCCATCCCCCACCACACCCCTCACATCCCCCACCCGCACCTCATCCCCCCACCGCACCCCTCATCCCTCCCCCCACACCCCTCACCGCACCCCTCACCACCCCTCCACCCCCCCCACCGCCCCACCGCACCCCCACCGCACCCCTCCACATCCCCACACCCCTCCCATCCCACCCCTCCCCACCCCCCCACCGCACCCCTCCTCCCCCACCACCCCCCCCCACCCCTCACCCCACCGCACCCTCACACCCCCCACCACCCCTCACCCCCACCACCCCTCATCCCCCCACCACCCCTCCCACATCCCCCCCTCCTCACCGCACCCCTCCACCCACCCCTCCCACCCCCCCCCCTACCCCTCCCCACCCCCCCACCCCCCTCCTCCACACCCCCAGCCCTCATAGCTCCACCCAGGCCATTACCGGATCAAACGACTCCCTGAATCATGTGTACATAACGTATTCACTGATCCATCTTCCTTAGCATAACTCCCACCAATATACAACCTGCTATTGAGAATCGATCCCTGGGTAGTTAAGAGTGCTATTACCTCGTTAAATGCTCTTCCTAATGAGATGGATCTTATACGATGACAAATTGAACGATAGTAATTACATACAATCATTCTGACAGGATTGTGTTTATTGTTGTTGTTATTGAGGTGTGTGTGTGTGATTAATCTCTCTCTCTCTCTCTCTCTCTCTCTCTCTCTCTCATGTACAATCGGATAAGTGCAGCAAAAGTTATTCTCGTATCAAGACACAAGAGAAGAATTTCTGTGAATACAAAACTTATGCTTTAAGAATTTATCCAAACTTGGTGTATTGTTGTGAGCCAAGTTGAGTCGTTCCTACCAAACCACAAACTCTACCATAAGCGCCACAAACACCACCACTAGCGCCACAAACACTACCACAAGAACCATTCACAAACACCACAAACGCCAACACAAGCACTACAAACATTACCACAAGCATTACCACGAACACCACCTCAAACACTACAAACACCACCACAAGCACCGCCACAAACACCACCACAAGCGCCACAAACACCCCCACACACACCAAGAATACATCGTTTTGGGAATGGTTGTCTGCTGTGTAATGTTTTTGTTATTAGCCACCACAACTCTGCACCCGTCAAGAGACCAAATATATTTAGTTATTCTGTTTTCTGTGCGTGTGTTTTTCCTTATGTCTCTGTGCCTCCGTGACGATCAGGTGCCGTGTGTGTGTGTGTGTGTGTGTGTGTGAGATATCATCCGTTACAGTGGATAATTTTTAACCAAACTCTATACACTTATTCTTCACAACTCAGGAAAGATTTTTATTAACTTTCAGGTCACTAGGTCAAAGTGTCACCCCCCTCAGCAAGAACAATAAGACATCCTGCAATAAATGTTAATAGTTATAATGTTATAATTTTAAGCAAAGGAAAACACAAATTTTTCAGACATCACTTGGCAGTACTGACAAACTTATTATGTCGAGGGAGTTTTGTCCTCCTCTGTACACAAGCAAGAAATTCCAGTTCATTTAAAGTAAGAACAAAATAAGTAGCTGATGTATTTGCACTTCACTCAACACAACTGACAAAACTCCTGTACACTTATAAAAGATAATAAGACACTTTTAAGCAACATTCAATTGATGTAACACAAAATAAGACTTATTAAATCAAAGGAACTTCCACTTTTTATTAAACAACATCAAAAGTGTAGTCGAGTGTGTTTACGTGTACCAGTACTTGTAACTCTTGGTGTACACAGTCTTGTTGACCTTCACTGTTTACACGACAAACACACACACACACACACACATGTAGACGTAAACGGCCGAGTGCTACTGTGTGACTGTAACTGTAACAAGTGTGTGTGTGTGTGTGTGTGTGTGTGAGAAGAGAAAAGTTTAGTTATAATCATGTGTATGTTTTATTTGAACACACACACACACACACACACACACACACTGGCCCACTTCCTTAATTACCGTCAATATTAGTATAACACTTTCCTACCCCTGATTTGTTTTTCTAGGGCATTTATTGAGACATTTATCCTGGTAATAAGGTCGAGTTTAACATTAACCCCAAACTGTTGCTCCGGTTAAAGGTAGTCTCACACCTTCTGCTGGTCCGGTTAAAGGTAGTCTCACACCTCCTGGTCCGGATAAAGGTTGTCTCACACCTGCACCCGGTTACCATTATCCACTGTAACATTAATCATCAGAAATGTTCCTTTAAAAGCCCGAAAACGGAGACTAAAGGATTGTTTTTTGTTTACCATAACTGGGGTGGGTTCAGGGATTCGGGGTCGATGATTTGGGTTCAGGGATTTAAGTACGTGGCTTTGGGTTCGTTGATTTTGGGTTGAGGGTTCGGTGTCCGAGGTTCGAGTTTATGGCTTCAGGTTCGGTGATTCGGGTTCGTTTTCTCCTAAATGTTAATCAAATTACACCTTTTTTTTATTATACAATGCGTGCGGTTATCAGTTGAACATTTGTATGCTGAACAATATTCATGAAAATGCATAAAAAAACAATTGCATAAATTCCCATTTTTTCGGAACACTTTGTATATTTTTTGTTACTTTTTTAATCTTTTGTTGCGGCGAAATTATTGTTTATGGGAGAAATTATAATGATGGTTAAAATAAAACAAAAATAAGGATAAGAAAATTAATAATGGGTCGGCACTGCACTCGACCGCCTTCACTTCCCCAACTGTTAAATTAGGTACTCGTGACTTGGACCAAGAAACCCAATGAGAGAGAGAGAGAGAGAGTTACACCATAATCTACGTACACATTAAAAAGTCCGATTATGTTTTGCATCAAATTACTAGAAGTCCTATTAAACAGACAGACAGGAAGATCACTACACCCAGCATTACGTGTTGAGTCAGTCAGCCCAATACCTGCCTTATTCACGGTGCATGTGCGTGCGTGCGTGCGTGACTGAGTCTGTCTCGTATATTACCGGGGGAAAAAATGATTGCTATTGACAACTAAATAACATAGAGAGATTAACTGACCTTTTGTGTGAGGAAGTTTTTGTCTTATTTACTGATATGCTTGTTATACACACACACACACACACACACACACACACACACGGAGGGGGGCAGAGAAAGTCCTCGAGGAACATCATCAATGAAGAACAAAGTTTCAAGATTAATGACGACCACTGCCATGGCAGAGAGGAAGGGACAAGGGGTGGGAGGAGAGATGGTGGAGGTGAGAGGAGGAAGAGAGAGAGAGAGAGAGAGGGGGAGGGGTAAGGTGAGAGACAATGGGGCAGAAGAGAGAGAGAGTGTTGCTGCGGGCTGAATAAACTGAAGGAATTATTCGGTGAGTTAATGGTAATGTTCGTCTCTCTAGGGATTTGTAGGGAAGGCGTGGGAGCTGTGGGAAGGCGTGGGAAGGCGTGGGAGCTGTGGGAAGGCGTGGGAACTGTGGGAAGGCGTGGGAACTGTGGGAAGGCGTGGGAGGCTGGGACTGGGAAGGCGTGAAGGTGTGGGAGGCGTGGGAACTGTGGGAAGGCGTGGGAAGGCGTGGGAGCTGTGGGAAGGCGTGGGAAGGCGTGGGAACTGTGGGAAGGCGTGGGGATGAACTCCTAACCCCTTACATGACCCCCTAACCTCTGATATGGCCCCTTGACATGACTTCCTAACCACCTGTCGCATCCCTAACCCCTTACATGACCCCCTGACCTTTGACATAATCTCCTGATCCCGTACATGTCCTCCTAACCCCCTGACATGACCTCCTATCCCCCTGACATGACCTCCTATCCCCCTGACATGACCATCTATCCCCTTGACATGACCTGATAACCACCATTCCTAACCATTAAAGAACCATCAGACAGAGACATACCTGGACTAGTTTAGTAATTAGAGTCAATACGTCGTGATGTAGGTTCATGCGGTTTACACACACACCCACACACACACACACTTGTACACACACACACACCACACTGGTACACCCACATACAATCTATTTCCAGTGTATATGTTTGTATCAGTGTGTGTGTGTGTGTATCAGTATGCATACACATTATTACATCAGCTGACTGTATTGGTCTACTTCCCTTCTTATAAACATAGACCAGAAAAAAGTATTACCGTACCTAAGAAATTACCCAAACACACTCATCATTATACATCAGATGAGTGTACCTGCGCGCCTTGCAAGTTGAAGAGGCAAATAATGTGTCATTGTGGAGTGAGGAAGTTGGTGAGACGCAGGGTAAGAAAACCCCTCGCCCCAGGGACACAAACTTTGACAACACCGACCGTCTCTGGAATTGGATTGACAACGGGATGGATGTGGAGTGGAGGGGTACTGGGATGGAGGGGTACTGGGATGGAGGGGTACTGGGATGGAGGATACTGGGATGGAGGGATACTGGGATGGAGGGGTACTGGGATGCTGGAGTGGGGGGATGGAGGAGTACTGGGGTGGATGTGGAGTGGGGGGTGGGTGGGTATTGGGGTGGATGTTAGGTTGGGGGGGGCGGAATTGGTACTGGGATGGGAAGGAGAGTACCGGATGCAGGGTAGGTGGGAAGGAGGGAGGAATGGTACAGGAATGACTGGGAGGGAAAGGAAGAGAGGTACTAGTAAAAGAAATAACTACCAATGGCACTAAAACTAGCAACAACACTAACAATATAATTTGATAGCAGAAAACCCACAGAAAAACTAACATTGACAAATACTTCCCCCCCATGATTGATACAGCCAGGAGTTAACTAATCAAAAATCTTCCACACCTGGTATGTGTGTGTGTCTTTGTTATCGACTTAACCTGCAAGACGTCAGGAGAAAAGTGTCCCCTTCTGGTAGAAATCCTTACACACTTCACCCTTTACCAACTGTTTGCTCGTGTTATGGAATATTGGCGCGGAATGACGACTTTTGTATCATGGAGTGTCTTGTTACGCCCTAAGGAAGTGAATTAATGGTGGTATTTTATTTCTCTACGCCATATAGGGAGGGAGTTAATGGCGCTATGTGTACATTTTAACGCCTTCAGGGAATGATTTACTAGGAGGAGTTACTATTTATTTTACATATAAACTTTTTTTTACCCCCAATGGCGAGGTAAAGTTAGAGTAAATAAAAGTAGTATTCCTTATTCTTCAGGAAACTCGATAATTTCTTTTAAGATGTCTCGTCTCTTGGACCTTTAACTTGTTCCTGCATCAACTGAAATATTCCCTTTAATGTCTCTTGTAAACATTAATAGTGTTGGACCTAATTATATTGAAGGCAAATACAAGTGAAATATAACCATCAGTCTTTAAATACTGACATTAAAAAAATTACTACAGTGAATTTGATTTAATATATTTCTGGAAGTTCTTGTGTTTTTGGAGGGGTGGGAGGAAGGGTCTTTGAGGGCGTAAATTTTTGGGGGGGTTCCGAGAAGCAGCTTGAGGTTGGAGGAGGAGGAGGAGGCTATCTGATGCTCGGGTGAATAGTGGCGCCATTGTCGAGATTTATTATATGTAAACTACACACCAGCTGACAGCAGGATGGTGTGTGTGTGTGTGTGTGTGTGTGTGTGTGTGTGTGTGTGTGTGTGTGTGTGTGTGTGTGTGTGTGTAATAACTTGTACATAGTTGTAGGAGATGGTACCATTAAGTAAACTTTTCATGTGTCTCTTATAAGTGAAGTAGCTTAAAGTAATTTACCATTTGTATGTGTATTACTCTGGAGGGAGGAAGGGAGAGTACCAAAGTTTTGTGAGTAGACCCCAGCCAGCCATCCAGCTGCTCCTCCATCCAGCCTCCATCCGCCTCCATCCAGCTGCTCTCCATCCAGCTTGCCTTCATCCAGCTGCTCCTCCATCCAGCCGCCCTCCATCCAGCCGCCCTCCATCCAGCCGCCTCCATCCAGCTGCTCCTCCATCCAGCTCCCTCCATCCAGCCGCTCCTCCATCCAGCCAAGCTCCTCCATCCAGCCGCTCCTCCATCCAGGCTCCCTCCATCCAGGCTCCTCCATCCAGCCGCTCCTCCATCCAGCTGCTCCTCCATCCAGCTGCCCTCCATCCAGCTGCTCCCTCCATCCAGCCGCTCCCTCCCATCCAGCTGCTCCTCCCATCCAGCCGCTCCTCCATCCAGCTGCTCCTCCATCCAGCCGCTCCTCCATCCAGCTGCTCTCCATCCAGCTGCTCCTCCCATCCAGCTTGCTCCCTCCATCCAGCCGCTCCTCCATCTAGCAGCTCCCCCATCCAGCTGCCTCCTCATCCAGCTGCTCTCCATCCAGCTGCTCTCCATCCAGCTGGAGAAGAAACTTTTGACTCACTCATTAAATTAGAATAGATAATCTTATACGGAGAGGAAAGTCTCTCTCTCTCTCTCTCTCTCTCTCTCTCTCTCTCTCTCTCTCTCACAGTCTGCGCCACTATAAATATCATTCAACAGATCTCTCACCCTGCACCATGATCACGTTGTCTCTCTTCCTCGCCTCTTTAAAACGAATCAGTAGTCTAAAAAAAAGAGGCGCTTGAGTGAGAGGTGGCGGACAAGTGGTAGCTCACACTCGAGTTATTCCTCCACATATCAGACGTGATAAATCTTGGAGGAGGAGATCTCTCTATCCTTCCATCTGTCTTGCTTCCCTGTGTGGAGGAACAGCTTGGTCTCTCTCTCTCTCTCTTCAGCTGTGTGGGCACCTTTTGTCTGGTAATGTCTAACCCGGAGGTGAACTGAACCAGTTGAAAGAAAATGAAAAATGTGTACGATGACGCAAACTGCTGAATCATTGTTTTTATTATTCTCTCTCTCACGAGCGCGTCAGTTCCCTTCTTCCATTTTCTTCTCTATCTTCCCCTTCCTCCCCTCTTCCTTTTTCTTCTCTTCCTCTCCACATCCTCTTTCTCCTCTTACTCCCCTCCATTCTCCCTCCTCCTCTCTCTCCCTTTTCTCCTTACCCCCTCCACCTCCTCCTCCTCCCCCCTCTTCCTCTTTCTCCTCTTACCCCTCCATCTCCTCCCCTCTTCCCTCCTCTTACCCCCCTCCTCCTCTTCCTCATTCCTACTCCCCCTCCCCTCTTTCTCCCTCTTAACACCCCCTCCCCCTCCACCCTCTTCCCCTCTTCCTCTCAGTCAGCTCAGGTGAACAATGGAGCTCCCCCACCTTCACCCATAGTCACCTGTGGTCGTAGCTTTGGTTGTGATGTTTGTTGCCACGCACACACACACACACACACGCACACACACACACACACACACACACCTACTTCCCTCTTTCTTTTTCTCCTCTCCTCCGACTCCTCCTCCCCCTGACAGGAACGTGAGGGAGTGAGTTACTCTTCCTCCGCCCACTTCCACTCCCCCTCTTCCTCCCTTCTACTCCTCTCCCCTTTTACCCCCCTCCCCACCCACTCCCCCTCTTCCTTCCTCCCTCCCCCTTCCCCTTTGATATCCCCTTCTGACAGGAGTGTGGGGAGTGTGAAAGGTACTCTGACATATTACCGTGGCGACAGGTAGAGCCACTTAGCGGGGCAGGTGATTTAATTACCACTACAGGTAATCCCTCGTTGTCCCTCTTCCTGCTGCTCTGACATCATGGTCGTTATGTGACGTCATTGAAGTTTGTGACGTCATTGAAGTTTGTGACGTCATAAATGCTCTTTGGTGTTTTTTGTTTTATTTTATATTTGTCATTTATCATAATTTTTGTTCTCTTGTCTTTATCTTTATCTTTGTGTTATCTTTATTTTATCACTCACTATCTTTATTATCATTATCTTTCTCTAACTTTAATATCTATCTTAATGGGACAGTTTTTAATGACTTACACAGGGGAGAAAATATGGTGTGGGTGCCTGCTGTGCTACACTAAGAATTTTATACGCCATTAAAAGGTCGTGAGAGAGGCTGTAACTGAGTGGGGGAGCGAGTGAGTGGGGGAGCGAGTGAGTGGGGGAGTGACTGGCAGAGTAGGAGTAGGTGGATGAAGGAGTGAGAGGGGAAGTAGGAGATAATGGAAGAGTTAATTGAGTGGGAGAGTGAGTGGTGGGAGGGGAGGGGGGCATGAGAGTGGAGTGGGAGAGTAGAGGTAGATATTTTTTGACTTACACACACACACACACACACACACACACACACACACACACACACACGTCAGCATAAGTACAATATATTACAGTATCAGAGACAGCGGTGAGGGAGGCGGCCCCAGCGTCACTAGGGAGCTGTAACACAACTTTATAGAGAGGTAGTTTGGCCTCGCTATAATAAAAACAATGTTTGAATGTGGACGACTGTAAATGGAGTAGTCGTAGCTCCAGTCACGATCAGTCACTGGTGGAGGAAACTGTCATTTTTGGGGGTTAACTGTGTGTGTGTGTGTGTGTGTGTGTGTGTGTGTGTGTTTTAAGTTGGTCCAAAAAAACGACTATATTAAGAGAATTAATTTGTCCTGTTGGTTCAAGGTAAAACCCACTCAACAATTGATGATCCTCCAGCGGCCACAAGCAGCCCCGTAAACCTTTTATTTGAGTTATATCCAAAACTCTTCAATAATTTCCAGTCATAATTCACAAGATTGAGCGTGTAGTGGTCGAGGTCAGGTCAGGTCAGGTCAGGTCAGGTCAGGTCATCATGTATGTTATGGTGGTGGTCACAAAGTTGTCTGTAAGTTTGTCTCGTCTTAAGGTTTATACTTTGCCTCGTAAAGGTTATGTTACTCTAAATAATTTACTCGTCATAAGTCAGGAAACTTTATCTACAGGGTGTCTCAGAAAATTTTATCCAGATTACCTTACACATTATATCGTGGAGGTCGTGTGAATGTTTGTATTACCACAGCAACATTATCCTCATTCGTACATCAACAAGTGTATACATTTTTCTGAGACACCCTGTATGGGCGTCGTAAGTATAATCTCATTAACTCAGGTAAATGAACAGGTAATTTCAACAATGTCCGCTCCCAAGATTCATTACTAAGGTTTAAAACGCTCCAATAACTTACCATGAAGGTGAACAGAGTAGCTTCAAGAATTAATAAACTCCACAACCTCGTAATTAACCTCAAAAACACTTAACTGTAGTATTACCAAGAGTCTAAATCACTTTCTGGACATAATGTACAACACGCCAGCCTGAGTGGTCGTAGTTCAGGTGATGGTGAAGGAAACAGCTACTTCAGGAGTCGCCCGCCCTTCCTCCTCCTCCTGCTGCTGCTGGTGGGTCATACTTAAGCCATAAACATTTTACTGACGGTATTTCCAACTCGGAGTCATTTTCTAATCGTAATTTTGTGTTGGGTGATTCCAGCTTAGGTAGTGTTCTGGCCCTATAAAACGGTCGTCAGTCAGAGTCTCTCTCTCTCACTGCCTCTCTCTCTCGTGTCTCTTTTTATGTCTATTTGAAGGAGTTTTGGTTAGGTTTTCAAAACGTGCAAATGAATCTTATTACATGAAGGAAAATTGCAACTACCATCACCACTATTACCACCACCACCACCACCTACCACCACTACCTACCTCCACCACCACTACCTACCTCCACCACCACTACCACCTCGACTACCACAACCACCACCATCTTCACCACTTGTCACCCCCACTACCACAACCCTCACCTGCCACCACCACTTGCCACCCCACCACTACTTGCTACCACCACTACCTACCACTACCACCACCTACCACCCCCACTACCACCACCTACCACCCCCACTACCACCACCTACCACCCCCACTACCACAACCCCCACCACCATCGCCACCTGGCTGGTAATATTAGCGTCATCCATCAGGTCGTGTCATCCGCCGCTTACCTTAATGACATTTCACCCGTCACACACCTGTCCCGTCTGGTTTACCTGTAATTAGTATACTAAAAGTCCACCTTTATTTAATTTTACTGATTTTAAGTTCATATTTAATTCATTTTTAATCATGTATAATTTTTATTTGTATTTTTATCTTCAGTTTTATTTTAAATTTATTTGGGATATTTTTTATCTTCAATTTATTTTTTATTATATTTTATTTCAATTCTTTATATCGTTTTTATTTCAACCTTAAAAATATCAATTTAATTTTTATTATTTATTTTACTATTTTATTTTATTTCACCTACAGTTCATTTGACCTTATCATCCAATACTTTAGTTAACGACAGGTAGTAATGACCAGGTGAGGTTATTAAACTTTATGACAGGTAAAATAAGTGAGTTTATGTGCTATTAAATTCTGGTCGTCTTATATATTGTTCAGTAAAATACATGTTATATAATCTCTATCTATCTATCTATCTATCTATCTATCTATCTATCTATCTATCTATCTATCTATCTATCTATCTATCTATCTATAATATAATAGAAGTATACACATTCATATAGTTGATGGTATACATATACGAAAAATATACTTACCTACATGTGTATTTTTGGTGTATACTGTACATGAAGGATACATACACACCTACGTATTCTTGGTGTATACATGCAGGATACATACACACCTACGTATTCTTGGTGTATACATGCAGAATACATACACGGATGCATGTTGTTGGTGCTCGCCCGTGTTTGAGATTCAATTTCCATTCAATGTTCGGCTCAACGAGTCTGCCTGCAAAAGGAAATAGTTTATCAATACTTGTGGGGCTAATGGTAGCGAGAGCCAGGCACCTGCTGAGAGAGAGAGAGAGAGAGAGAGGGAGAGAGAGAGAGGGAGAGAGAGAGAGGGAGAGGGAGAGAGAGAGAGAGAGACTAGCTTCAACACCTCTTCTTCATCTCCTCAGTACACACTAAGAATATAACACACATAACTGAGACTCATATCATCACCAGCGTCTGTCTATCTGTCTGTCTATCTGTCTGTCTCTGTCTGTCTCTGTCTGTCTGTCTATTTAAAGTATTTGTGGATATTTCTAGTACATGTTGTCTTAACCCTCTGCTCCCACTTCCTACTTTTGTCTGTTATTACTCTCCCCTTCCATCTCCCTATCTCTCCTACCATCTCCCCATCACCAGTACTCTCCCCTACCTTCTCCCCTACCATCTCCCCATCACCATTACTCTCCCCTACCATCTCCCCATCACCATCCCTACTCTCCCCATCTCCCCTCACTCATCTCCCCATCACCAGCACTCTCCCCTTCCATCTCCTAATCTCCCCTACCATCTCCCCATCACCACCAGCATCTCTCCTACCTCTCCCTAACCATTCCCCCATCACCAGCACTCTCCCTCCATCTCCCCTCCCCCACCATCCCCACACCAGTACTCTCCTCTCCTCATCTCCCCACCATCTCCCATCACCAGTACTTCCCTCCATCTCCTATCTCCCCACCATCTCCCCCATTACTCTCCTCACCAACCATCTCCCCATCACCAGTACTTCCCCTACCATCTCCCTATCCCCACCATCTCCCCATCACCAGCCTCCTATCTCCATCCCCCACCATCTCCCCATCACATTACTTCCCTACCATCTCCTATCTCCCCTACCATCTCCCCATCACCAGTACTCTCCCTTTCCATCTCCCTATCTCCCCTACCATCTCCCCATCACCATTACTCTCCCCTACCATCTCCCCTACCATCTCCCCATCACCAGTACTCTCCCTTTCCATCTCCCTATCTCCCCTACCATCTCCCCATCACCATTACTCTCCCCTTCCATCTCCCCCATTTTCTCTAAGGCTTCTCCACCCTTTACTTCACCCTACACAAACGTGGGAGAGGTGTAAAAATATATACTGTAAATACTGTGCTGTTTATAAAGTCCATCTGGTCCTTTAAACTTGAACAACTTTCTATGTAAACCTGATAACAAACTGTAGATGTTGAAGGTAAATTTAATATAAAGTCGTAACATGATTAGTTTTAGCTTTCAGTGTAACCATTAACGTGATATATAGTCGTATGGGGATAGTAAGGCAGGATATTATTTGTGTTTGTAGACTGAAGGAAATTTATCTCTTTATTATGCCTCTTGACAGGAATTTGCCTCTTCCACAACCTCTTGACAGGAATTTGCCTCTTCCACAACCTCTTGACAGGAATTTACCTCATTCAGAACCTCTTCCACAACCTCTTGACAGGAATTTGCCTCTTCCACAACCTCTTGACAGGAATTTGCCTCTTCCACAACCTCTTGACAGGAATTTGCCTCTTCCACAACCTCTTGACAGGAATTTCGAAAATGATTCACGTCTGCAAATCAGAATTGACAAAGGCAGACGCCCTCACGTAAAAACTATTTGCCTGTCGGGGGCTGTAATGGTGAGAGGAGGAGGAAGGAGGAAGAGGAGGAAGAAGAAGAAGAGGAGGAGGAGGAGGATCAGGAGTAGAAGTAAAGGGATGAAGGAGAGGAGGATGGGTCGGAAAATAGGAGATAGAACAAGAATATAGGGAGGGAAGACTAAGGAGGAAAAGGAAGAGGAAGGAAGAAAAAAAGGACGGACAGGAACGAGGAAGAAGGAAAAAGGAAGCGAGGAGGAATAAAAGGAAGGTGAAAATATGAATAAAAGTAGGAGGATCAAGAAGAATAAGGAAGAGAAAACTAAGGCGATGTTGGGGTAGCGAGAGAGGCAGGTCGGAGCCGGGGCAGGCAGGAAATGTGTGGGTGAGAGGTAATGAATGTGAGCGAGACGGACCTACCAAATACGATGATGGGTCGGTGAGTGCGTGCTGCAGGGCCAAGCTTTTTTAAAGTAGGTGGGGGAGGGAGGGAGGTGGGTGAAAGGTGGAGATAGAATGGGGAGGACGGGGAGAGAGAGAGAGAGACAGAGAGAGAGAGAGAGAGAGAGAGAGAGAGAGAGAGAGAGAGAGGGCGGATAGGGGTTAGGGGAGTGGGAGGAAGATGTAAAGAGAGAGAGAGAGACTATTTTTAACCTGTAGTCTCCAGGTCATAATGTATTATTTAAACCCCTCTTGAATACGGGTCACACTTGTCACGTCACACTCACGTCACTCTCACGTCACACACATGTCACACTGTCATGTTACTGTCACGTCTCACTGTCACTTGCACCTCCAGTAGACCATGACAGTGTTGACAAAACATAGCGAATTATGTCTTATTGTTGGGGGGGAGTAACGTGACTCTTCTGTTTTAATACCTTCAGTAAATTTGCTCAAAGTTGGTGACAGAAACATTGTTGACAGACAGACGGACGCACGGACGCTTATAATTGGTTCAGCATGTATGTAGACCGTGCAGGTATACAGTTCAGCATGTATAGACTGTGCAGATATACAGTTCAGTATGTGTATAAACCGTGCAGGTATATAACCAATGTAAAATATTAATGAAAAATAAATTCCCTCATAAAATTTGAAATAAAAAGTAAAATAAATCTGGATTAATTTTATGAACACATCAGGTTGTAATGAATAAATTAAGTTAAAATGATTTACCTCGATGTTTCATAAAGGAAAAATTACGTAAATCCCTTGAGAAAAAAAAATCCGAATTACACTTTTCATCCAAATATAAAGAAAAACATTATTACACAAATATCCGATCACAAGAAAAATTACGAATTTTCTCCGATAGAAAATAAAACCCCACGTTGAATTTATATAAGAGAGGAAGAATTATTGTATTGCCAGAGAAATTTAATAACAAAATACGCGGCGGAGTCCAAGGCTCGTGTCTGTCCTTACTCACCTTCTTCTGTGTCTCCTTCTCCTCCTCCTCTTGCTCCTCTTCAGCCTTCTTATTCTCCACCTCCACCTCCCCCCCCCCTTCTCAGTAGCCATCTGATGTACTGCACAGTGTTTCATGTCCCTAAATAACTCTTACACACAATGGCCGCAACCTGGTAAAAATGGCTCGCGACTTACCACACTCTTGTTTGAGCTCTTTTAATCAGTAGTTATTATGAATGAGAACAATGGCCTCTCTCCCGACCCTTACATCCATCCATCCATCCATCCATCCATCCATCCATCCATCCCAACTCATTTTTAGTATTTTTTGAAGAGAGAGAGAGAGAGGAAAATATTCAAGACATCAAATCTATCTCCTAGTGACATAACGCCAACATGGATCGAGTCGACGTATGCAAGAACAAATTGAACTGACTTATATAAAATGATTCACTTGTATCTCTCTCTCTCTCTCTCTCTCTCTCTCTCTCTCTCTCTCTCTCTTGTGTACCAATGGTCTTTCATGGTTAACAATGTACGTATCTGTATGGTCGACCTCTTAGTACCATCCCTAACCTGCCAGGCGCTTGTATGGTTACCTTTGCATTCTGTACCAAAAATCTCTCCCTGTCTCCCTCACCTCACCAGTCTCTTTCTTTGTTCCTCACATCACCATACTCCTCTCTCACATTTCTTGCCCTCTCACACCTCACCTTTCCCCTCTCACACCTCACCTTTCCCCTCTCAAACCTCACCTTTCCCTCCTACATCTCACCCTATCCCTCTCAACCCTTCCTCCTACACCCTTCTTTCAATCACCTTACCTCACCCCACCGCTCCCGTACTCTCCCTCACCCTACCTCTCCCACACACCTTCTCACCTCACCTCCCTTCACTATGTAACACCCTCACTCTCATCAGTATGTGAGAGGCGCTACACCCTCCCTCTCTAAAGGATAAAATTCTGACTTATTTGAGTCCATTGTACCTCTCCATTCCTCTACATTCTCAAAAGAGGAAAAGTATTGCTCAAAAAATGTGTCTGGGAGATTTTTCGTGTAGGTGGGGTGTGGGACCAGAGCCAGACACCCAAGGGTACTACTGTTGAATGAGGGAAGATGAATCTCCCTTCTGTTCTGTCAAAAAGGGAGGGTAAATCTCCCTTCTGTTGTAAAAAAGGGAGGATGAATCTTCCTTCTGTTGTAAAAAGGGGAGGATGAATCTCCCTTCTGTTGTAAAAAAGGGAGAATGAATCTCACACACGCAATAAGTGAGAGGGAGAGACACCAAGATAGAGAGAGGGAAAGGAAAAACTCGACCATCTGTAGGCATCACGGCCTCTGCCACACGTGAGGAAGGGAGGAAACTAGGTGGAGGCTCACCCTGGTGAAGGAGGTCGGTTCACCCTCCCTCACCTCACCCTACTCCTCTCACACTATTCTCTCCCTCCCTCCTTCCTTCCCTCCCCTCACCCCTCCTCTCTCCTGCACCTCGCCCCTCCCTCTCCTGCACCTCACTTAAACATGTTCTTCAATACATCGTAAACATGAAATAAACTATTTCAGGATAAAAATACCAGATAATTAATATTACACCTGAGAGGTCTTGTGATGTCTAAAAATATTTCTTGAAAGTTTAATTACAGGAAACATTACAATGTAAATTATCCCTTGTAAAGTGTAGTGTGTTGTGTTGTGTGGTAGAGTGTGTTGTGGTCGCTTCGCAAGTGACTGGTCCCGGGATTTGATCCCCGGGCAAGGTGAAACTATGGACAAGTTTCTTTACGCCATTTGCCTCTGTCTACCCAGCAGTAATTGGGGACCAGGATGTTAATCGACTTGCGGATCATATTCAGGGGTAATGGTTAACCAGTGCAGTTGGCGAGTTGTCCGATCTTCTCGGATTATTCCTTGACACTGGGTCATGCAGCTCGTTAACTCAGGGTGTGGTTGTTGTGTTGGCGACAGCTTCTACACCTTAAACAAATCCATGCCTAGGTGGCCCTGGTACCGGCCATCCTTGAACACGAGGAGCAGCTATATAGTGTAGTGTAGTGTAGGGACCCGGATATTCAGAGTTCATTGTTATTCATGGAAGGGTTACAGTAGCTAGCTGTAGAGTACTTTAAACACAGACACAAACTACGAGCATCAAGGGACTTTATAAACATCATGCAGGGACTCGACACATATTCCACCTTTCAGTACTGGCTCAAACGTACGTATTTATGTATGTATGTATGTATGTATGTATGTATGTATGTATGTATGTATGTCAGACAAGAACACAAAGGGAGCTGCTCACTCATAAAATATAATATCATACGTGACACAATCCCCGCTCCTGATCTGTCAATACCCAGCGTTCGTGTAATTATGTCGAGACAATCTGGATTCTCGAGTCTTGTTTTAGATGATGAATCCGGGTTGGTTCGGCTCCTCCTAATGAGACTGTGACGTGGATGTTTTTGTTCCCTCGAGTATTGAGAAGCAAAAATGTTAGAATTATGTTCCCAACTTCCTGTGTGTTTTTTTGGGGGGTGTTGTTTTGAGTCAGTCATTTTGGGGTGTGGATGATGGATGGTCGGATGGATTGATAGATAGATAGATAGATAGATAGATAGATAGATAGAGTACTCCACACTACAGCACTCCACACTACAGCACTCCACACTACAGCACTCCACACTACAGTACTCCACACTACAGCACTCCACACTACAGCACTCCACACTACAGTACTCCACACTATAGTACTCCACACTACAGTACTACACACTACAGTACTCCACACTACAGAACTCTACACTATAGTACTCCACACAATACAGCACTCCACACTACAGCACTCCACACTACAGCACTCCACACTATAGTACTCCACACTATAGTACTCCACCACACACCCACACTACAGTACTCCACACCACAGCACTCCACACTCCACACTACAGCACTCCACACTACAGTACTCCACACTCCACACTACAGTACTCCACACTCCACACTACAGCACTCCACACTACAGTACTCCACACTACAGCACTCCACACTACAGTACTCCACACTCCACACTACAGGGAATAACTCTTCGTCACTATGGCCTCTTCATCAGTAATGTAGAAGGACATATGGACGACTTGAGGTGAGCTCGATCAATACACTCGCGGTTTTTTAGCCGACTCAGTGTCTACCTCACCTGAAGGTCGTGTCTACCTGTGTATTACCTGTGTGTCTGTCTACCTGTTTTGTCTACCTGTGTATTACCTGCATTCCTATCTGTCTACCTGTCTTGTCTACCTGTGCGGTTATTAATATTATTGTTGTTTAATTGTTGTTGTTGCTGTGGTTGTTGTGGTTGCTATTGTTGTTGTCAGTCTATACACATAATAACAAAACGTCAACTCAGGAGGAAATATTACAGATTAAAATTAATATTAATGTTATAGTCATACACACACACACACACACACACACACACACGACTCCTAAAAATCTCATTTACTTGACGTATTTGTTAATTATTTTTATTTATTCGGTGTAGGAAGGAATGTTTTATGTATTACCTTCTCAGACTCAATCTTTGGAGTCACTCAGTCCCTTACTCGCCTAACTGAAGTGATTTTATGCTGTGAGGAGAAAACGCTGTTATACACCACAAGTTATACACTGTTATACACCACAAGTTATACACTGTTATACACCACAAGTTATACACTGTTATACACCAAATGTACACTTATACATCACATTCACTGTTATATATCACAAGTTATACACTGCTGACACCACATATTATTCACATATACACCACATATACAGTAATAATGGGTTAGTCACTAGACACAGGGCTCAGAGCATGATAAAGTCTACGGTTGCAGCCAGCCACGTTTCACTTACTCGCATATAATAACTATATAATATACAGTACACATGTTATACACTATCATCACTAATGTATAACACAACTCGTTAGATCGAATAACATTGGTTGCCAGGATGCCATAAACATTATATATAAATATGAGAAGAACAACACTAAGTCAAGCAGGAATGCAATATTGGAGAGCCAGTGTTACCTCCTGTGAGTTATTGTCACAGTGCAGGAGATAATAGCGACGTGAGACTCCGTAACGCAAGAGTAACTCAACGCTTGGGGGTAAATAACATTTTTTTTTTCACTGTGACAAATGTTTACGGTAGAGTTGTGTTATGAGGTTCTGGGGAAATATATAGATAGATAGATAGATAGATAGATAGATAGATAGATAGATAGATTCGTAGGTAAGCAGACACAGTAACAGAAACAGACTCGTAGGCAAACAAACAGAAATGCAAACAAAAAGATAGACAGATTCGCAAACAGACAAATAGAGACTTATTAACAGAATCGGACACGGAAACAGACAGACACATACTAACAGAAACAGACAGAGACAGACAGACTCTCAAGCAGACATATAGAGACAGACTAACAGAAACAGACAGACAGACACACAGTGGATTAAAACTTAGCCCCCCATCACAAAGCAGTAACTTCCTCCGTTCACTTGTGTGTTACGTTCTGGGGAGATTCAATTTTCTCTTGTTTGTTTGTTTGTTTATCTCCATCATGTTGTTCTTGTTCTTGTTGTTGTAGTGTTGTTGTTGTGACGTCAGTAGGGCGGCCAGTGACGTATGTGTCAAGGTATATAACGAATAATAATAATAATAATATTCATAATAATAATATCGACAAAACAAACAACACCACAGCACCACCACCACAGCACCACCACACCACCACCACCACCACCACCACCACCACACCACCACCACCACCACCACCACCACCACCACCACAGCACCACCACCACCACCACAGCACCACCACCCACCATCACCACAGCACCACCACCACCACAGCACCACCACCACCACAGCACCACCACCAACACCACATCACCCCACCCACAGCACCACCACCACCACCACAGCACCACCACCACCACCACAGCACCACCACCACCACCACCACAGCACCACCACCACCACCACCCAACCACCACCACCACAGCACCACCACAGCACCACCACCACACCACCACCACAGCACCACCACCACCACCAAGCACCACCACAGCACCACCACCACCACCACCTGCAGCACCACCTACCACCTGGCACCACCACCACCACAGCACCACCACACCACCACCACCACCACCACCACAGCACCACCACCACCACCACAGCACCACCACCACCACCACCACACCACCACAGCACCACCACCACCACCACCACCACACCACCACCACCACCACACCACAGCACCACCACAGCACCACCACCACACCACCACCACCACCACCTTAACAACAACAACAACAACAATAAAAACAATTTGCTGGCTCTGTAATAATTGACGAAGGCGTGAGTGAGAATCACAGTAGACGGCCGATCAATCAGCTGAAATTCATCTATAACAAGGTGTTGACGCGTCTGAGTGAGTGACAGGAAGAGTAAGGGAGAAGAGGGAGATGAGGGAGAGGGAGGGGGAGGGAGGGGGGAGGTGGGAAGTACAAGGGGAGAGGTGGGAAGTACAGGGTAGGAGGAGGGGAGAGAGGGATAGGGAGAGTAGGATGTATGATAGACAGGTGAGAGGGGAGAGAGTGAGAGTATAATCGGAAGTTTGATGAGTGAAGTGTGACAGTGAGAGGAGGGGGGGGTCACCTGTCTATCTCTACGCTGACAACCACAACAAATAGCTCACCCTTTTATCTCTCACCTATCTCCTTCTCCACCTCCTCCTCACCTTCTCATCACCACTCCTTTCCATCTCCACCTTCTCCTTACCCACATCCCCCCCCCACGCCCCGCTGTTCCCTCCCCTCCTCCTCCACACCCCCCTTTCTACTATTCCTCTCTTCCTCCCCCCTGTTCCCTCCTCTTCTTCACACCCCTCTTTTCCCTCTCTTCATCCTCATCCTCTCTCTTCCTCCTCACCCCCCCTCACCCCCCCCCACTACACCAGTACAGGTTTCCGCCATAATTCTTCAGCGTGAGGCAACAGTAACCTTTAATAGAATTCACTAGCACTTACAAGTTCCTCTTTTCCTCGTAACTAGCGACGTAACAACATACATACACCATAGTCTCTGTGAGATTTCGACGCCATCTTGGTAGTACAGTCATTTGTATCGTAGTTTATAATGAAGCTTGAGATGCGTTTTCACTTACGATAAAAATTTAACTTCTTTTTTGAGAGTCAATTGTAGGTTATTGGATCAGTTAGATAAATGTTGAGGTTTGTAGCTAAGAGAAAAGTGTGTGTGTGTGTGTGTGTGTGTGTGTGTGTGTATAAGAGAGGCAGGTGGATGTACTGTATGTTATAGGGAACTGTTAACATGTGATAGTGTGATTTGTGCCATATTGTAAGTATGGTCCGTCATGTATAGTGAGTGCAGGTACACAAACAATGTATATAATCAGTGTAAGTATGCAAACACATACACAAACAGTAGAGGTACACAGATAGTACAGGTATAAAAACATTATACACAAACAATGATAAACAATAAAGCTCTTCAACCAAGGCTGGGACAAAGACGCTATCATACTTACCCGATAAGAAGGTGCGCCTCTATCTACCGTCCACGACAATAAAGGCGGCGACGCGTTCTGTTGGTGGTATAAAAGAACTTAAAGGAGCCAATATTGGACTCGATAAATGTTGTTCAAGCTCTTGTGTATGTTATATGAGGCGAGATAATGGACTATCTTTCTCTCTCTCTCTCTGGAAAGGAAGTTATTTAAGGTTATTTATAAACTACTCAAGGAAAATGTAATAACATGTGATCTTTGTAAGTTGATGATTTTTGGTGTGTAAAAGTAGTTAGCGGGCGGTGGTGCGGTGAGTGGGCGGTGGTGCGGTGAGCGGGAGGTGGTGCGGTAAGCGGACAGTAGTGGGGTAAGCTGACGGTGGTGCGGTAAGCTGATGGTGGTGCGGTGAGCGGGCGGTGGTGTTGTGAGCGGGCGGTGGTGCGGTAAGCGGACAGTAGTGCGGTAAGCTGACGGTGGTGCGGTAAGCTGACGGTGATGCGGTAAGCGGGTGGTGGTGCGGTGAGCGGGCGGTGGTGTGGTAAGCTGACAGTGGTGTGGTAAGCGGACGGTGGTGTGGGGAGCATGAATGATATTAAAACTTGCTTCATTGTGGTAAATTATGCAATTATTATTTACATAAATTACCAGCCACGTATGACACTCTTAATAAAACTGTATTGTGAGAGAAATATTTATACCAACGATATTAAAAAGAAAGCGTGTGTGTGTGTGCGTGTGTGTGTGTAAGCAACAGACACGAGTCACTGTTCACTGTCAGCACCCTACACAACACTAACATTAGTACCGAGTTAATGTACCAAAGTTGGTCTTCTGCGGTCTGTCTTCCCTTCACTCCCTCCTTCCTCCTTCCTTCCTCCTTCCCTCCTTCCCCTCCCCCAGTCCCCCCCAGTCCCCCCCCTCCCTCCATCTCTCCCTTCCCCACACCCGTCTTCCCTCTCACTCTCCCTCTCTCCCCTCCACTTAATTAAACAAATTAGAGATCGCAGTCTCTCCCCCACCACCATTCTACTAATTGAAGTCTCTCTCTAATTCTCTCTAATTCGCTTTAATTACCGTAGGAACTCTAAATCTCTCTAGTTATCACGGTAAACTTTCTCACGATAATTCCTTCTGCAGTTAGCTAAGTTTGGTCTAAGTTTCCCTGATCTTGTGAGAGGGCGAGTGAGAGGGGTTTGGGGGAGAGAGAGAGAGAGAGAGGGGGGAGTAAGAGAGGCTTGAGAGAGAAGGTACGAGAGGGGTGGGAGGGATTTGTGTGTGAGAGAGGGATGGAATGAGAAAGATAGAGGTAGAGTGAGAGAAGCGTGTGAGTGAGAAAAGGAGAGAGAGAGAGAGGGAGAGGGAGAGGGAAGAGACAGAGGACACTGAAACTGGAAGTGACGAGAGGGAACGAAAAGAATCTGAGAGGGAGGGTAAATGAAAAGGCTTTTGAGAGGGAAGTAAGAGGTGAAGTGAGAGGGGAGTGAGCAGACCAAGACCAATAATAATAATAATAATAATAATAATAATAATAATAATAATAATAATAATAATAAATTTAACAATATTATACACTTATCTATTACTATTGACAAATATAATTGATCATGCTAGGTATATATAAGTTGTATAATTACTTAAATACATGATTATACCTCAGAGTACAGTTACAGGTATAATTAGTCTCCTATAATTGGTGGGGACAATAATCATACCTCGTGTTAAGTAGCGCATGACCTATTTCACCAAGGAGCATGATATAGTAGTCTCTCTCTCTCTCTCTCTCTCTCTCTCTCTCTCTCTCTCTCTCATCTGTAACCCTTAATACTATACACATGAAACAAAATCGCATCCTACAATATTAAATTACGTTATAGAATCAAAAGGGATTATACTCTCCGCTTCACCATGATCCCACACACACACACAAACCTATAAACGTAAAACAAAATCGCATCAGGCAATAACAAACCAAAGAAGCAGAAGAAAATGGCTGATCTTGGCCTATATAACGTTTTCCAATAGACACAAAGGCAGAATATACTCCATAAAACACGAGCGAGTCACATGGTGTGGTTGTGACATCTATACAGAAGACTAATGCACCTCAACCAGTAATAAACTAATGCCAAACGTATATTCAGCCTTAAAACTATAGGTAAAAAAAAAAAACGCATCAGCTAACAACACAATGGGATTAAACACGTATATATTCAACCTTAATACTACACCTAGAAAAACAAAAACGCAATAACCAGGAACAAAATATTGCCTCACATATATAACTCTTGTACTATAAACGGAAAACAAAAACGCATCAGCCAATAACAATAAATACCAGACATACACAAGCCTTATATCGTACACAGAAAACAAAAGCGCATCAAAACCATAACAAACACCGAGACAGCAGCAGCAGGAGGAGGAGGAGGAGGAGCAGGCGGTGGAGTAGCAGGGAGTTAGTCTTCTCAACTTCCTTCTTGGAGATGGTTGAAAAATATCTCTTATTAGCCTCGTAATCTCTCAACATGTGGTCATATATCACACGACATAAAGGGAAAGAACTCTTGCACGCAAAACTCCCCTTAACGTGACCCATTAATCAACAGCAACGTACCATTATCTGCAAAACCCATTGGCTTAAGGACCTGATATCCGTCGATAAATTTCCTTGATTGTGGGAGAATGTGGCTGTGCAGGTGAGGGTGCCGGGCCGAGGCTTTTACTGGCTACAGTTAATTCTGTAATAAGTGTAGAAGACGGCTGTTACAGGGTACAGTTGGGGCTGTTAATTCTGTACTGTATTAGTTATAAAAATGGTTGTCTGTTAAATCTCCCTCCCTCACTCTCTCCCTCACTCTCTCCCTCCCTCCCTCACTCTCTCCCTCACTCTCTCCCTCACTCTCTCCCTCCCTCCTTACCTCCTCACTTTCTCCTTCGTCATTTCTTACTTCCTTACCTCCATTCTTCCCTCCCTCCCTCACTTTATCCCTCCCTCTTCCTTCCATTCTTGCCTCCTTGTCTTCTCTTTCCCTCCTTCGTTCCTCAGTTCCTCCCTCCCTCCTGCGGACTTTGCGAAGGTAAATAAGAGGATGAGGAAATACGTGTCTTTCTGTGTTTGTGGAGACTCTCTCTCTCTCTCTTTCTCTCTCCAGGCAAAGGGAAATATGAAGGTACAGAGAGAGAGAGAGAGAGAGAGAGAGAGAGAGAGAGAGAGAGGATAAGTGGGTCGTCTACCTCCCCGCCAATCATAACTTGAGACTCGAGTTGGTGTGAATATTGGAGGCGCCTCACCCTCAGGTCCTCCCCCGCCCACTCCGCCCACCCCGCCCTTCCCACCCTCCCCACCCAACCCGTCCTGTCTCAACTCACTCGCATCTGTTTAATCAACCATTTGGTGCTGTGAGGGTGATGGTGTGGTCTGGTGTGGTGGTATGGTGCACTGAGGTGTGTGGTGATGCGTGGTAGTGTGATGTGGTACTTGTGTGTATTGTGGTCTGGTCTGGTGTGGCAGTATGGTATGATTCAGTGAAGTATGTGGTGTGGTTGTATGTGGTAGTTTGGTGTGGTAATGTGTGGTAGTGTAGTGTGGTGGCGTACGTGTGTGGTTATTATGGTGTGGTGATGTGTGGTAGTGTGATGTATAGTGTGGAAATTCTCTCTCTCTTCAAGTCAAAAACCCGACACAACACAACACTTAACCACAACACTGTACAAACACCTCCTGAGACAGCTACAGGTACACCCACCCACACCCACACACACACCCACACACCCACCCACACCCACACACACAGGAGTCCTATATAACACAGGTCACTTCATATAGGATCTCTGGTTTTAAGTCTTTGGTTGGGGTCGTGTCGAAGCGCTGTGCATGAATCGCTAACATTGAGGATATAGATTGGATTTGGACTGGGAATTGTTGGTCGGGATTAGTTTGGTTGCACGATGTACCATAAAGTTAAAAGGAATGTTGTTAGTTGATTGTGTACAGGACCGTGGCGTGGATAAGGTAGGGAGGGAGGGGTGAGGGAAGGGAGGGAGAGAGGGGTGAGGGAGGGAGGAGAGAGGTAGGGAGGGGGGGAGGCAGGAGGGGTGAGAGATGAGGAGGGGTGGAAGGGAGGGTGAGAGATGAGGGAGAGGAAGGAGGGGTGAGATGAGGGAGGTGGGGGGAAGGGGGGGTGGGAGGTGATGAGTGAAGGGGGGGGGAGGTGAGGGAAGGGAGAGGTGAGGGGGTATATATACAGAAGGGTGTCGCCCAGGACACAATTTGGTAAAACACACTCGTTTGGGGGCATGGAGTACGGTGATTGGTCGTTATCCGTGATGGCATCTGCTGGCCTCCCTAAACCACGGTTGGTGCTTCACTTTAAGCTCACGTAAACTAAACCTTTCCATAACCTTAATTAAACCTGTTTAGTTATAAATATAATCAGACTAGACGAGTTAATTTATCCTAACATGACCTAATCCTATCCTTAAATTAACCTATCCTAATACTACCTTAACATGACACTACACCCTATCCTAACATGACCTAATCCTATCCTTAAATTAACCTATCCTAACACAGCCTAAATTACCCCAACATAATTAAACCTGACTAACCTCTATTTAAAACCAAACCTAACATAAGGTTCAGTTTATTCCCATAGACCTATTAAACCAAAATAACAAACCTAATTAAACCTCACCTGAGTTAGTACAGGTATGGACACAGGAAACTTTCTCGATACACAATGACCAATCACAGCAGGCCAAGCCCTCAAAAGCGTGGATTTAGTTGTGTTAACAGAGCACATAGCAGACATTCTAAGCACTCATGAACTCATTGCAGAGTATAATCATATGCAACACAAGAGCAATATATCGTATGTGTTGCAAGGGTCATGACTCAGATGTTTGTGATGAATAGTGTTTGGTGTGTTCAATATTGGCGTCACAACATTGCAAACATTTCACTATTAATTGCACAGTACAAGAACGTGCAATATGGTGTGTGCGCGTGTGTGTGTGCGTGTGTCCGTCCGTCCGTCCGTTCATTATGGCATCATCATAACGTTGGAAGCATTTTACGAGTTATTGCATAGAGAATATATGTGAGCAATATGAAGGTAATGTGTACAGGGTGAGTGGTATGTGTGCCTCTCATAACACTGTCAACACTATATGACTTAGTACACTGTGGTGGTGTTGTGCTGTGCTGTGGTATGTGTGTTGTGTTGTGTTTTGCTGTGGTGGTATATGGTGTGTTGTGCTGTGGTGGTGTATTGCTGTAATTATCGCACCTATCAACACCACCAGGTAGAGAGTCATACCTGGGCACACCTGTCAACACCTGTGTAGTGTATAAAGTGGTTTTTACTGAGGTAGAGAGCGTATACTATCATCGTTATATATTGTTTATTAGTGTACTATTTATTATGCATCATATTTATTGTCATCATTATTCATTTATATCCTGAACTGGTGTGACAGACTTAACACAGTAATAATGTAATATCCTCTCTCTCTCTCTCTCTCTCTCTCTCTCACTTGCTATTCCCTCCTTTTCTCCTTCCTCCATCTCTCCCTCCTTCCCTCACTTCCTTCCCTTCCTTCCTTCTTTCCTCCTTCCTTCCCTTCCTTCTTTCCTCCCTCCCTCCCTCCCTCCCTCCCTCCCTCCCTCCTCTTCAGTAACAAATAATTTCCAATTCTCGCAATTTTTGCCAAGTGAGTTTGACAGCTTCCCCGCCAACTTTTACGACCGCAAAATTTCACCTCACGTACACTCTTATGTTGTTAGTCGTCTAGTGTCGCGTAATTAAAAACTCGTTAATATCTGTCATTATCACTAACTAGGCTGCCGAGTAATGATAATTATAACTATTTCCTCTATATTATTCTAACTCAGTCCTGTCGGTGTTTGTTTGTTTTATGTTTATCTTGTGTATTTTGTGGGTTTTTTTTAATATGTTTGTTGTTTGTATTTGCTTTAATTGATTGTAATGTTGTCTGTTTATTGTGTGTGTGTGTGTGTGTGTGTGTGTGTGTTGTGCTGTATAGTGTTGTGTGTGTGTGTGTGTGTGTGTGTGTGTGTGTGTGTGTGTGTGTGTGTTGTGCTGTATAGTGTTGTGTGGTAGTGACGTCATCACCTGATAACCTGTGCGTTTCTGTCACCTTAAAGCTGCTGGTGGGAGCCAGGCCAGGGTGTTGAGTTTTTCTTCTTCTCTCTCTCCGTCTGTAGCATCAGTCCTCAGAATAAACTCCATATCACCTTTCTTATCTACTAGTGGCAGTGAAGAGAGAGAGAGAGAGAGAGAGAGAGAGAGAGAGAGAGAGAGAGCACACGACACTAACATAGCCAAATATAAAGAAAGGCAACCACTATCATTATCAACAGTGTGTTGATAAGAAGGTATAGGCTGGGGTGGTATCTAGTACCCACTCCTCCATAATACCCACTCCTCCAGAATACCCACTCCTCCAGAATACCCACTCCTCCAGAATACCCACTCTCCAGAATACCCACTCCTCCAGAATACCCACTCCTCCAGAATACCCACTCCCACAGAATACTCCACTCTCTCCAGAATACTCCACCTCCCCAGAATACCCACTCCTCCAGAATACCCACTCCTCCAGACACACTCCCCAGAATACCAACCCCCAGAATACCCACTCCTCCAGAATACCCACCCCCCAGAATACTCCACTCCTCCAGAATACCCACTCCTCCAGAATAACACTCCTCCAGAATACCCACTCTCCAGAATACTCCCACCCCCCCAGAATACCCACTCCTCCAGAATACCCAATTTCCAGAATACCCACCCCCAGAATACCCACTCCCCCCAGAATACCCACCCCCAGAATACCTGCACCCCCCAGAATACCCACCTCCAGAATACCCACTCCTCCAGAATACCCACTCCTCCAGAATACTCACTCCTCCAGAATACCCCACCACCCCCAGAATACCCACTCCCTCCAGAATACCCACCCCCAGAATACCCACTCCTCCAGAATACCCACTCCTCCAGAATACCCACTCCTCCAGAATACCCACTCCTCCAGAATATCCACTCCTCCAGAATACCCACTCCTCCAGAATACCCACTCCTCCAGAATACCCACTCCCCCAGAATACCCACTCCTCCAGAATACCCACTCCTCCAGAATACCCACTCCTCCAGAATACCCCACATCCTCGGCTATTATTAAACCACTAGTAAGGGGATATTAATAGGTGTATGTCTATTTATCCATTAACAACCAAGTTTATTAGCCTTATTTATTTAGACTCAGGTGTTTGGTGTTGAGGCTGTTTACCTTATCTAGGCTTTATAAGGCTTTTAGGACATGATAACAAGACGACCTATTTCAAAACATTGTGTGAGGTGTTGTCTCATCTTGCCCCTGTCATATCGGGTCATTGATTACCGTCTTCTGTCATTTGTGGATGTCATTGTATGTCACGTGTATCCTCATTCTCATTATTGAAGTAAATTAGGTCATTTCTATCATCATTCTCATTATTGAAGTAAATTAGGTCATTTCTATCCTCATTCTCATTATTGAAGTAAATTAGCTCACTTCTATCCTCTTTCTTGAAGTAAAATTAGTGATTCCAGTTTTCATCAATAACTTTACACACACACACACACACACACACACACACACACACACACACACACACTGGTAGCCTGATGAGTCTAAGTCCATACGCCTTGTGAGCCATTAGCGGTGTATCTAACCTTCTAAAGACACTCTATATGCTGGAGAGTCTGTGAGGCATCAATAACTCCCTCATTCAGCCGCTGGATATTTGTATTAATGAGTTGGAGACCAGGTGTTCACAAGCCTGTATCTGTTTTGTTCCATTTCGTTGATTATTTTCACTCATATTTAAGATTATTCCTCTCAAACAGCTTCAAGATACATATATTTTTGCTTCTTCTTCTTCTTCTGTTCTTCTTCAGCTCCTTTTCTTCAGCTCTTCTTCATCAGCTCTGCGTCTGATGATGTCAGCACACGTGTTAGTATCCAGTAATAACCTAACAGTTTTAACGAGACCTTTCCATAGAAGCAACTTAGCAAGACAGGTCGGGCAAACTTAAACAATGTCATTATTAAGTTAGATCTGTAGCCTTGGGTGGGTGGGTGGGTGGGTGGGTGGATATCCAGGGGAGTGCAAATTATAAGTGACACCGCTGGCCCCGTTGGATTAAAGTGACTCCGACCGTCGTGGTGTTAAGACGTCTCCTCCTCTCTCTCTCTCTCTCTCTCTCTCTCTCTCTCTCTCTCTCTCTCACCACAACACGACCTGGAGATTCTCAGAGGTTAACGAAGGTACTGAGAGATATTTGGGGATATTTTATAAACTTGTTGGAGACTGAAAGAAGCCTCGATAACTTAGTAGTTTCTTGGAGATCCCAGGAGATGACTGGAGATGTTTCACGTCACCTGGAGACCATCACCGCCATCTTCCGGAGACCAATATAATCATTTAGAGATCTTTACTTGGCTCAGTCCATCAGTTTAATGCACTTGAGAAAAAAAAACTCTCTCTAGATCAGTAATTTCAAGTCTAGCGCCACACGTTACCACTTGAGGGCGAAACCTTAACATTTATAGAAGAAAAAAAAAGAACAACCTTTACGCATTGTAAAACAACACAATCGCCTCATATATTTCAAGTTCATTACAGCGGCCGGAGACGTTACAGTATTTCAGGAACAGCGAGAAAATTACAGTAATCGTTCTATAACTTGGTGTAATTTCAGTCAGTAATCTCCATCCATCAGATAACTAAATTACACTACAATAGGTCTTATTAGGCTCGAAATTTATTAGGTTAAATTTACACGTTATCGGGTATTAGGTGGAGTTAGGGAGAGGAAGTTATTATGTGGGGATGTCGTGTGTGTGTACAAGACCTGATGTGACTTTCAACACCAGGTCACCACCACCAGGTCCCTGGACAACGATATTCACGACGAAGTTAACTCAGGCAACAACTTATAATGAGGGGACCTGACCCCCCGACCTGCCCGGATCTGGCTTGGCCTCTACCCCCCTTCCCCTGTCCCCCTCTCTCTCGCCATCCCCCTCCCCCTCTCTCTCCCCACCCCCCTTCCTCTCTCTCCCCTCCCCTTCCCTCACTCCCCCTCCTCCCTCACTCCCCTCCTTCACTCCCTCCCTCCTCCCTCCCCCTTCCCTCCTTCACTCCCCTCCTCACTCTCCTCCCCCCCTTCCCTCCCACCTCCACCTACCATTTTATCTTGATTATGTTTCCCGTTGTACTTTTCCTCCTGTTAAAATTGACACATTTATCTTCCACAATATAACATACCGCATCTGACATGGTTATTTCACCTACCACTAATTCCCCGCGTTAAACTGAAGCGATAATCTACCTTGTCTACCGTCTGTGGTGTGATTTGTTCCCCCTCGTTAAGTAATTGGTGTATTTATCTGCGGTATGGCGCTACGATTTATCACCTGTGCAGAATCCCTCGTTAAATTCTCGTAGTTATATTTTCTTCTCTGTCCCTCTCTCAGTCAGTGTGGGAGAGAGTCTGTGTGGGAGAGAGACAGTGTGGGAGACAGTCTGTGTGGGAGACAGTCTATGCAGGATAATAATGATGTTGTAAACGGTCAGTGTGGGCGGTAATTATGTACTAGTTAACTTTCCGACACTGGGGGGAGGAAGGTGCAGTAATTGGTCTCATCAGGACGGCTGAAAGTTGCCAAAAAGTGACCAAGTCCAAACTTACATCACTATTATACTCAACTCGGCCGCCTGAAATTAACAACTTTATGAAATATAATGAACTTTGTGCTGCGACGTACAACACTTTCTGTAATAGTGTGTAATACAGCGGGGCGTGGCCAGTTACATCTGGGGGAAGGGGAACATGGCCCAGGTAGGGGAAGGGGAACATGGCCTAGGTAAGGGAAGAGAAACATGGCCAAGGTAAGGGAAGGGAAACATGGCCGAGGTAAGGGAAGGGGAACATGGCCGAGGTAAGGGAAGGGGAACATGGCCAAGGTAAGGGAAGAGAAACATGGCCGAGGTAAAATCCTCGAATTCCTGGAGTGTTGAGGAGAGGGAGTAATTAGTCCACACCTTCCTAACAGCCACAAACTCGACGCTTGAGGGCGAGAGTCAGGACCGTGACGGAGACAATCATAACTCTAGACCAGAGAGAGAGAGAGAGAGAGAGAGAGAGAGAGAGAGAGAGAGAGGAGCATAGTTGTGTATCAGCTAGAGAGAGAGGGACGGGATTGGAGGCTCAGGATAGCTCAGTCTACACCTCGGGCAGCAGGTGTGTGTTGGACAGGTGTAGAGGAGGTGAGGTGAAGGTTGATGTACCTCCTGCATGAGTGAATACGTCACTATTGTGAGGTGCTGTAGTGCCTGGGGGAGAGACTCGACTAACTCTCACACACTAGGAGAGACTCTCACACACCGCTCTCAGTAAAGGCTCTGAGATTATTTACGACAGAGCCATTTATCAGCCCTCCATTGTACACATGACAGGCGGGCAGAAATATACCCTATTTAAATATTATTTATGATTATATAAATTGTTTACAGAATTTTCCTAGAAATAAATATTAGTTTATTCACAGCAAAGTTGTTTTTAAAGGAAATATTGCTCGACTTAATTAAACAACGAAAATACATGAAATTATACGATATTATTAGATATATGTTAATTAGCCTCACATCTCTGAGAAATAGAATTGTTTTATTCACGACAGAAATATTTAGCACGAAATATGGTGATCGTAAATTGTCAAACGATTTAACTTAAACTTTAAATACAAATATGAAAACCTGACATTAGTTATATCATATTTGTTCGTTATTTATGTTTAGTCAATATATATACATTACAGGTGATGTCATAGCTAAACATTGAAGTATTTGTGACAAACATTATTATTAAACACGAGTCCTGAAGTAAAGTAATTAATTATTAAACTTACCTTCAAATGTGTATTATATGACACGGATATAATATTTGTTTTAACTTTTTATTTTACACTTGCTTTTGAAATATAAAAGTCTCTTATTATTACGTGTGTATTTAAGCTGAAGAATAGTGGTGACTAGATTGTACAGTGTGTGTGTGTCACTCACTATCTCTCTCCCCCTCACTATCTCTCTCCCCCCCTCTATCTCTCCCTCCCTCACTATCTCTCCCTCCCTCACTATCTCTCTCTCCCTCACTATCTCTCCCTCCCTCACTATCTCTCCCTCCCTCACTATCTCTCCCTCCCTCACTATCTCTCTCTCCCTCAATATCTCCCTCCCTCTCTCCCTCCCTCACTATCTCTCCCCACTATCTCTCTCCCTCACTATCTCTCTCTCTCCTCACTATCACTATCTCTCCTCTATCTCCCTCCTCACTATCTCCTCCTCACTATCTCTCCCTCCCTCACTATCTCTCCCTCCCTCACTATCTCTCCCTCCCTCACTATCTCTCGGCTGCTAAATTAAACTCTGTTAAACATCTGTTTTTTTTCCTCGTGTTAATTTCCCCGGGGTTATATGTCCTCTCCTGAGCTGTGTTTATATCCCGGGAAGAAAGTGGGAATGGGTAGGGAGAGTGGGAATGGGTAGGGAGAGTGGGAATGGGTAGGGAGAGTGGGAATGGGTAGGGAGAGTGGGAAGAAAATGTTGAAGGGAAGAAAGTGGTAATGAAAGGGAAAGTGGGAATGAAAGGGACACTAAGAATGGGTAGAAATTAGAAATGGGTGAAAATATCGAAGAAAAATATGGAATAGAAAGCGAGAATGGGAAGGGAAATCAAAATTCACGATAAAGTTGAAATCTGAGATAGTAGGAATTTCAGAGAATGTAGGAATAGAAAGGAAAGGTTGGAATGGAAGGGAAAAACTTAGGGAGAGAGAAAGTAGGAATGAGAGTGAAAGGTGTAGAGAGGAAGAAATTCTCATAGGAAGAAAGTTTTAAAGGAGTGAACGTCTTTCGAGAAAGTGAAAGATTTGGAGAATTTGGAAGAAAAGAAAGTGTAATGAGAGAATTAACGGGTGAAAGAGATGAAGAGGAGAGAGAGAGAGTAGAAAGTTGGGGAGAATTGGAGAGGTGATTTCTCTCTCTCTCTCTCTCTCTCTCAATAAAATCACTATCATTAATACTACTACTTTATACTACTAATTTATACTACTACTACTACTATTGCTACTACTACTACCACCAACAACAACAATTACACCCCCCACTACCACCCCCCCCCCACCCCTTGTAAAAGGTAAGATTTACGACTTCGGTTTAAATCACAGAAAATTGCGTGTTTGTCCGGCCATCTGGTGCCCCTGTGACCCACAAAACATCAGCTGTGAGAAGGTGTCCCACGCCTGTGTTGTGTCTCACGCCTGTGTTGTGTCTCACGCCTGTGTTGTGTCTCACGCCTCTAAAGACACACATTATGGGGGTCAAGAATTTTATGAATATTTTAAAGTATAAGACATTATTATTACTAGTTTTAAAAGCCTTACTTAAAATTTAGGTAATTTTTTAAGGTGTTTAATTTAGAACTAAAAAATCCACTTTCATTTATAAGATATTTAAAATTGCTTATGTTAGCTATTAAAAGATTCATCGCTCCTCCTCCTCACGTCTTAAGAACTTACTCAGAATATCTCCCAAATCTTGCAGGAGTATCGTGTATATAACTCCTGGAATTAATTAGAAAACTATAGTTAAAAATATAATTCAATTATCGGTAAACCTCCGCTATAAATCGCCTCTGTATTATTCATCCTTGTAAAAAAAAAATCTCTTACTTTTTCCAGGGTAAACTAAGTCTATTTTTTGATCACGTGGTATAAAAATTCTACTCATTACGTCACACTGTTGACATAAATACGTTAATAGATGTTAAAAAATTAGTTTTATATAGTATTATATTTGTTCCCTAAATATGGTAATTGTTCTCTTATGGTAAATTAAAAGTTGCTAGTAATATTTTAAACCTAATTAACAACAATAGCATAATAAATATGTAGATGGACTATTGTCAGCCAATCATGTGTGGGGTGGAGTACAAAAGCAATTGTGATTGGCTGTGTATCTAATAGTGAGAGGCGACTGTGACTTATGGAAACTGTATTTTTATAATGTATCTCTGTGTATTATATGTGTATTTAACACACACACAAGGTCCTTATTGTTGTGAGAGTTAGAGAGAGTGATGGTGGCGCTGAACACCGCCTCTCTCTCTCTCTGCCTCAGGAAGCACTCAGTGTCATGGCTGTGTTAAGCTTAGCGCCTCCCTTAGGGGCATCACTGCTGTGAGACGTACACACACACACACACACACACACACACACAAGCACGCACATTGAGAGAGGTTACGGAAGAACGATATATAGAGAGAGAGGGGGGGGGATTAAAGTACTATGTAGATCCTCTTAAATATAACCAAACCTCGGCCCTCCTCAGTGTGTGGGTAACAAAGGCTATTTTCACGCACTTATAGCCAAGAAATATTATGTTATCTTGGCTCTCGTGACGCACTGATAGCGACAACTCAGAGGTCTCGTTATCTCAGAGTTAATTTGGTCAACTTCCCTCACGTCTTAAGTTTTCTTGGGGTTTTCTTTTCCTGTTTTGAGAGAAAGTTGAAGGTCTTATGTTGTGAAATTTACTGCCTTATCTCTCTCTCTCTCTCTCTCTCTCTCTCTCTCTCTCTCTCAATGCTCATCTTATACACCACTTACCCTAAACACTCACCACACACACACACGCACACACACACACACACACACACACACACACACACACACCGTGCACCATCGCCTCTAATCTCACACTTGAAGCTGGTGTATGTTATCCCTCGAAGCGTATTACTTATGGTGGAGATCTGTGGCGGCTTACTGGAGAGAGAGAGAGAGAGAGAGAGAGAGAGAGAGAGAGAGATTGCTTTAAAGAAATAGAAAGAAAGTGAAATAAACTCCTACGTTCATTAGTTCACTCCACCTGTTCATGAACTTTAGTAGGAGTCATTAAGAAACTCACCTGTCTTGGCCATGAAAAACAAACACACACACACACACACATACAAACACAGACAGACAGACACAGACATACAGACAAACACAGACACAGACATACAGACAAACACAGACATACAAACACAGACAGACAAACACAGACATACAGACAGACACAGACATACAAACACAGACAGACAAACACAGACAGACAAACACAGACAAACACAAACAAACACAGACAGATATATAAAAACTAATAAACAGACATAGAATTACATATATAGACATACATAGACAAAGACAGACAGACAGACACAGAGACAGACAGACAGAGATAAGAGAAATTCAAGACACGACAGTAGTTAGGTTGTGTTAGGGGTTAATGAGCTCGCTAGATGTTTCATGACTTCACCGGACAGTTATTAAGATTCTCATGTTGCTGTTTCACCACGACCACGAGCTCTGGCCCTCCTAGAGACCTGATGGAGCAGCCTCTCTTTTCTTTCTCACTTACTTTCCTTTCTCATCCACTTTCCTTTCTCACTTACTTTCTTTTCTCACTTACTTACTTTTCTCACTCACTCTCTTTTTTCATTTACTTTCCTTTCTCACTTAATTTCTTTTCTCACTCACTTCTTTCTCACTTACTTTCTTTTCTCACTCACTTCTTTCTCACTTACTTTCTTTTCTCACTCACTTCTTTCTCACTTACTTTCTTTTCTCACTCACATTTCCTTATTTACTCGCATGCTTTTCCTCCTCATTCCCATTATATTTCTCACTCTAACACTTTCCTCTTCTCACATTTTCTTTCTCACTGAGAGACTGAGTGAGTGATTATATCCCTTGTGCCCTCAGCTCTCTCACCCCTGGCCTGTGAGTGAGAAATGAGAAGGAAGAGAGAAAGAAGTAATGGGAGAATGAGAAAGAGAGAGAGAGGCAGAAGTACGAGAGAGAGAGAGAGAGAGAGAGAGAGAGAGAGAGAGAGAGAGAGAGAGAGAATGATGGATTCTCTTAGTTCCATTTATCACTTCCCTGTTATCTCCCTACTCAGGCCTCACGTGTGCCGAAAAAAAACAATTTTGAAAACCATTATTCTTGGAAATCAACTATTTAACCCCCCCCCCTCTCACTATCTCCCTCTCTGTCTCTCCCTCTCACACACTTTTTCTCTGTCTCTCTCTCTCATCCTCTTTACCTCCCCCCTTCTCTCTCTATCTCTCTCATTCTCTTTACCTCCCCCCTTCTCTCTCTATCTCTATCCCAGTCTCTACTCAGTACACCAAAACACAACCTGCTACTTTCTTCATCCACAATTGATTCTTTCACACCAGATATAATCCTCAGCTCAACTCTAAATACAAAGCTTCAACACGTAACCAAAACACACACGAGTCAACATCACAAAGCGAGAACATTCCTCCCACATCATCAACACTTTTCAAAAAAACATTTTCCCAGTATACACGAGTTATGCCTTTCAAACACGTTATTCTTTTTATTTTTACTTTTTTTTTTACTTCATCTCTTCTACAGTAACATTTAAATTGTTTGTTTGTTTTTATGGACTTAAAGTGTTTTAAATCATCGTTAGTAATGTTCCTGAACTACTCATTCTCGGTGGTCTAAAATTTTTGTTTGATATCTTTAGACAGAGAATTGGCCTATCCCGAGAAGTGTTAGGCGCCCCGATTATTTTCTTTTCACCTGATGATTAAACACCTTAATGCTAATCGTAATCAAACCAAACCTAACCACACTTAACTTATTCTAACCTAACTTAACCCCGGAGAATTTACCCATAGTAGAATTTACCCATTTTCTGTGATCTAAAACAAATGTTATACCTTTCCATCTCTCTCTCTCTCTCTCTCTCTCTCTCTCTCTCTCTCTCTCTCTCTCTCCCTCCAGCTTTATCCTTTTCTATTTGATCTTTTTATCTTTATTCCTTACAATCTTCTCATTTTTGTCGTTTCCTCACTATTCTTATTATATCCTCTTACACGTGATCATTCTCCCTTGCTTTCTCCATTCCTCACTCCTCCTCCTCCTCACCTTCCTCCTCCTCCTCACTCCTCCTCACCTTCCCCCTCCTCTTCCTCCTTATCTTCTTCCTTCTCTTCTTCCCTTCCTTCCTTCGGTGACTCCAACACATCCAAGAAATCTTCCTCATCCTTCGTTCATAAATAGAACCATTATAAGGGACAACCCTCCTCCCTCCCTCTACCACTCCCACCTCTTCACCCCTTCCCACCCTTCACCCCTCCCCTTTTCTCTCCCCCACCCTCTCTCCTCTCTCACCCCTCCTTCCCTCCCTTCTTCTCTCCCCACCCTCTTCACCCCTCCCTCCTCCTCCCCCCTTCCCCATCTTCTCTCCCTCGCTCTTCACCCCTCTCTCCTCACCTCTCCCCCCACCCACCCTCCTTTCTCCTCCCCTCTCCCCCTTCCCCCTCTTTTCTACCTCCCTCCCCCCTTTCTCTCCCTCACCTCTTCACCCTCCCTCTCCCCCCACCCCTCTTCACCTCTCCCTCTTCTCCTCTCCTCACCTCTTTCCCTTTCTCTCCCTCACTCTTTCCCTCCCCCTCCCCCCTTCTCTCTTTCTCTCCTCCTCTTCACCCCCTCCTCCTCTTCACCCCCCTCTCCCCACCACCCTCTCCTCCTCTTCACCCCCTCCCCCACCCTCTCCCCTTACACCTCTTCACCCCTCCCTCCCCACCCTTCTCCTCTCACCTCTTCACCCTCCTCCTCCCCTCTCCCCACTCTTCACCCCACTCATCATTCACCATCACACCTTGACAAAATCTAATCTTAGAGCTCTGCGCCTTACATCATTGACAGGGATCCAAAATCCTATGCGTCCCACCTCTTTTTGATCTTTCTCTCTCTCTCTCCTTCCGTCTCTCTCCCTTTCTTTCCTTCCCGCCCTCTCTCAGTCTCTCACTCTCCCTGTCTCTTGCTCCCCTCCCTCTCTTACTCTCTGTCTGTCTCTCCCTTCCTTCCTCTCTCTCTCTCTCTCTCTCTCTCTCTCTCTCACATCCGTTCAATATCATCACTTTCCATATTCAATCTTCGCATTAACTTGCCTAAGCTTAGAAGGAATCGAATCCCACGTACTTGGGGTCAGATTCTCTATACTTTGGATCCCACACCCTTTCATCCATACCGTAGTCAGGTCCCCACTTGAGTCTCTCCTCTTCTCTTTCATCTCGTCTCGTTTTCTTCACCCGCTTCTCCCGTTAACTCTCCCCTTGTATACGTATAGTGAAAACCTCTTTTTAACGGACTATATCGAGAGGAAATTCCGTTATATTGGTGGTTCGTTTTAGTAATGTTACATGATTTATCGTTCATCTACCCTCCTGTAATCGTAAACCATAATACAGTATTTTCTTTTACAGTGAACTTGTATCTAACACATCAACAGCATCTCATATTACAGTGTAGATTACAGTATTAAATCTATGCATCCCTTTGTGTATTCAGGAAATAAATAGTATTACAATATAGATTACATAAATATTGGGGGATTAGATACAGTTACAGAGTTTATTACAGTACATATCAGGTCTTCATATTCGTCTCCCAAATACAGGATAGAGGATAGAGTTACAGTTTATATTACAGTAAGGAAGATAGTTACAGTTTATATTACAATAAGGAAGATACAGTTACGGTACAGTGAAGCCAGGAAGTGTTAGGGGGGGGGGGCTTCATAACCTACGCCTCTTTTTGTTGTTGTTTATTTTTAAGGTGAAGCTCAACTAAAGTTTTCTTCCTCCGTTAGTTAAGTTTTTTTTCTAACTAAAACTTTCTTGGTTGTAAGATGAACCTATTGGTGTTTATGTTACGGCAGTTTGGTGCTGTGGTAGGGTGCTGTAGGGGCTGTGGTAGGTGTGTATGTTGTGGTGCTGTGGTAGGATGCTGTGTGTGCTGTGAGGGTGTATTGTATGTTGCTGTGGTGCTGTGGTACGGTAGTGTAAGTGCTGTGAGCCTTTTGCTGTGCTCTGGCGATGGCTCTGTGATGTTTTATTCAGTGAGATTTTTGGGGCTGTATTTATGGTCCATTGAATTTTGGTTTATTTTGTATTTTTTTCTTTTATTTTTTTGTTTTTCTTTGTTTTCTGGTTCGACTGTTACGGTTTTTTTTTCTTTTTTTCTGAATCGAATTTACGTTTTTTGTACTTTTTTTTTTTTTTTACGTTTTTCTTTGTTTACTGATTCGTCTGTTATTTTTTATTGTTGTTTATGGTTTCTGTGTACTGTTTCACCTCCCCCCTCCCCCAAAGAAGACAGATAAATCCAAATATAGACATTTATTCCCCCCAAGCAGACGAATATATATATGAAGACATTTATTCCCTAAAATATACAGATATTCCTCCTCAAAAGACCAATATTCCTCCTCAAAAAACCAATATTCCTCCTCAAAAAACCAATATTCCTCCTCAAAAAACCAATATTCCTCCTCAAAAGACAAATTTCCACCCCCAAAAACATATATTTACCCTAAAAGATATATTTAACACAAAAACTCTCCAAAATAGACATACAGCCCTCAAAAAAATAGCCAGACCTACAACAGATATACACCTACAACCTAACCTAACCTAACCTAACCATCCTACTACTTCAAAAAAAAAAAAGCAAAACAAGAAGCGATATTACTTGCTACGTAAAGAAAAAACAAAAACAAAAACGCAAACAAAAACACAAACAAAAACACGGGGGTAAAGTTGAAGATTTGAAGGAGTTTTAAGAGAGGCTGAGGTTATAAACGCAGCCAGATTCATTTAACACTGAGAGCCGGGTTAGGAGTTTAAGGATTAATCCAATAACATGCTGGACCGCCCCGCTGCCCTGTAAAACTTAGGAGGGGAGGAGAGTAGAGTCGTGTGGGGCCGAGAAGTAGGTCGTATGGGGAGGGTAGGTCGTAGGTCGTGGGGTGGAGAGTAGTAGGTCGTGTGGGGTGGAGAGTAGTAGGGTCGTGTGAGGGCTGGAAGCAAGTCGTGTGGGGAGGAAAGTAGCTCGTAGGTCGTGTGGGGAGGAAAGTAGGTCGTAGGTCGTGTGGGGTGGAGAGTAGTAGGGTCGTGTGAGGGCTGGAAATAAGTCGTGTGGGGAGGAAAGTAGGTCGTAGGTCGTGTGGGGAGGAAAGTAGGTCGTGTGGGGAGGAAAGTAATTGTAAGTCATGATTGAGGGTTTATGGGTAGGAGAATAGGTCGTGTGTGTGTGTGTGTGTGTGTGTGTGTGTGTGTGTTCTCTTGCTTGCGTGTTGGATAAATCACTAGTAATTTATCTTACCTGTAATATTTATTAATACAACCTGTGGATTGTAGTTAGGATTCGAACCCACATCACCAAGCTCTGCCTCACACACACATACCAACTCTCAGGCAGGTAAGAGGAAGTAATCTTGGGAAGGAAATTAGTAAAAAAAATAAAAATTCTTTGAGGGAAAATGCGGAGAAAAATTAGTCTTCAGGAGATTAGGGAAAAAGGCAGAGAGAAATTCTGTGTAGCATTAAAAACCAAGCCATGCGTTCACTTGAAGTCGAACTCGCGATGTATTCCCGACGCCTTCAATTAGATTCAACTAAAATAATCGGATTTACCTGTTGTTGAGCCTATGAGGTGTTGAGGGGGAGGGGGAGGGGCACCAGCGTCCCTAACGAGTTTGAACACTATCCCTCCATCCATTTAAAAGTTATCGCGTTTCCATGAAGATTAAATGAAAAGAGAGAGAGGGAGGAGAGGGGGTGAAGGAGGGAGGGGGTGAAGGGAGGGAGGGGGGCAAAGGAGGGTGAAGGAGGGAGGGGTGGAAGGAGAGAGGGGGGTGAAGGGAGAGGGGGTGAAGGGAGGAGGGGGTGAAGGAGGTAAGAAGGAGAGGGGGTGAAGGAGTGGGAGGGGGTGAAGGAGGGAGGGGTGAAGGAGGGGGTAAGTGAGGGGGGTGAAGGAGGGAGGGGGTGAAGGAGAGGGGGTGGAAGGGAGAGGGGGGTGAAGGAGGGAGGGGGGGTGAAGGGAGAGGGGGTGAAGGAGAGGGGGGTGGGTGAAGGAGGGAGGGGGGTGAAGGAGAGGGGGTGAAGGAGAGGGGGGGGAGTGAAGGAGGGAGGGAGAGGAATAGGTCATGTTTCTCAGGGGAATAAAAACTAAATATTTATAAAATCAGATTCATATATTATGAAAGTGAAGGAAGGTTCCATAGGCATGACTGCCCATTAGGAACAAGGTGGATACATCACACTGTATATTAAGCCTTCGGTACACAAGGAGGCAGCATGGCCGGTACTGCTCTTCTCTATCGCCTTAACTTCCCCATTGTAAATAGATACCCATTTACAGCGGGGTGGAATAAGAGTACTCTGGGATCGAATCAGCTACCCTTAAGAGAGGAGACGAGTGCAGTATCCACTTGGCCACCGCACCCCACAAAATATATATATAACAAGGTACTTTATTTCTTAGACAAATTTATAATATGAAACACCTGGTTACCTGGGAGTCACCTGACCTCATTAAGCTGAGTTGCCTCTTTGTAAATTAATGAACGTGTGAGATGTGGTGGTGAAGAGGAAGGGGCCAACACTACTTGCCCTTTACTGCCACTACTTACCTGAACGTTGTATTGGTGAAGTGGAGAGTCACCCTACAACAAACATACACGACAGGTACACATACACACACACACATACACGACAGGTACACATACACGACAGGTACACACACACACATACACGACAGGTACACACACACACATACACGACAGGTACACACACACACATACACGACAGGTACACACACACACACACACATACACGACAGGTACACACACACATACACGACAGGTACACACACACACACACATACACGACAGGTACACACACACATGCACGACAGGTACACACACATACACACGACAAGTACACACTCTTCTTCTTCTTCTCTATTCAGTATTTAGTTTCTACCTCCATCATCTTTCTTCACTCTTAAATCAAAGAAGAGAGAGAGAGAGAGAGAGAGAGAGAGAGGTACCAAACTACTTCCTGTGGTAAAATAATAGAGGAATTGGTCAGAGGTGTGCGACCTGTAACTAGATTATGTAGTTTTATCTCTCTCTCTCTCTCTCTCTCTCGTCTTTGATTTAAGAGAGAAAAGTAGTAGTAGTAGTAAAAGTACAGGAAAAGTCCCGTACTTTTAAAACTCTTAACTTTTTCCACGAAGTTTTACTCCATTACAAACCACCACTACCTGTTACCTCTCCCCTCGCCCTGTCGGTCTATCTGTCGGTCTATTTGTCTATCTGTCTATCCATACCTACAAGATTCAAGTACTATCCAGCCTTGTTTTATATACTGTTCCTGTATTCTGTATGCCATTTTGTTCCCGGATTTGTTTTTGGTTTTTTTGTTTTTTTTTTGGTCATATTTTCCTTTGCTGGTATTATATTTATTTTATTTTAGTCTCTGGGTTTTTATCGTTGGGTTTTGACGTAGGTTTTTGTTTCGATGTTTTTAATATGGTTTTTTGTGACGAGGATTATATGTTTTTTTTATTTGTTGATGTTTTGATTTTGGTTTTTTAGGCCTTAATGTTGTTTTTGTAGTTTTTTTTTTCTTGTAGGTTTATGATCCTGGCAGGGTTATGTTATGTTTTTTTTATGCCTTTATTACGGTTTTTGTAGTTTTTTTTGTAGGGTTTTTCTTGTAAGTTTATGTCATGGCTGGTTTTGTGGGATGGTGTGGGTCACGGAGCAAACGATTATGGTTTTTATGACCAGCGGCAAATTGGGGGATTATGTAGATATTGTGAGGAGGCCATGGCATCTCTCTCTCTCTCTCTCTCTCTCTCTCTCTCTCTCTCTCTCTCCTTCAAGCGCCCTCCTTTCCTCTCCTTCCTCCTTCATTTCCTCTCTTTTCTCTCTCTTCCATCCTCTCCAACCTACTTCCCTCCTTCCTTCCATCTCCTCCCTCCCTTCCTTCTCCCTGGCTCCCTTCCCCTCTCCCTCCCTCCCTCCGCCAGGCTCAAAGGTGTGTCTTTTTTCCTTCCATTCTTCGTCAGGTGTAGAGTTGAGGTGTTTAACAAAAGGTTGGGACAGCCACCCTTTTTCACATCCTCTCACTCACTTTCAGTCATTCTCGCACGCTCTCTCACTTTCACATACTCTCTCTCTCTCCCTCTCACATACTCTCTCTTTCTCCCTCTCACATATCCTCTCTCCCTCTCACATATCCTCTCTCCCTCTCACATACTCTCTCTCTCCCTCTCACTTATTCTCACATCATTTCACTCCATCTTAGTTCCTCTCACACTCTCCTACTCGCTTTCAGTCACTCTCGTACGCTCTCTCTTCCTCTCACTTACGCTTACATCCTTTCCCTCTCACGTGTTTTTTCTCCCTCTCACTCGCTCTCATTTGCTCTCTCATTCTCTCTCACTCAGTCTCCCACGCGCTCTCTCTCCTTCTCACTTGGTCTCACTCACATATCTCTCCCTCTCACCCATTTACTCTCCAATCGCTCTCACATCCTCTCATATCCTCTCACTTACTCTTACATCCTCTCTCTCTCACTCACTTTCAATCGCTTTCACTCTTATATGCTCTCAATCACTTTCACACGTTTTCACTCTCACAAATGCGCCATCTCTCTCTCTCTCTCTCTCTCTCTCTCTCTCTCTCTCTCTCTCTCTCTCTCTCTCTCTCTCTCTCTCTCTCTCATGGTATAATTTGGTCATCTAGAATACATGTGGGTTGAGTCAGTCGTTTTTCCTTGCATAGCACTGAAACAATTGTAGATTTAGTGCCAAGTTGCTTCCCTGTGTTGGGTTAACGTTAAGCATGGCGTAGACTTGATGTGCGTGCGTGTTGGCGTGTGTATGTGAGTGCGTGCGTGTGCGTGCGTGTGTGTGTGTGTGTACTTTGAGAGTCTCTGATTGGGTTAGTAAGCTAAGAGAGTGTGTGTGTGATTTTACGTTTGTATATGCGAGTAAGTCAGACATAGAGAGAGAGAAATGGTTAGGAACAAAGAGGTGGGAGAAGCTGACGCAGGTACAGAGACAGAGATTCCTCACGTCTGGTACTTGTCTTGAGTCCTGACAAGTGAATTTTTATACGATCATATGCATAGTGTTGTCATGGCCAAGTGTGTTCATGGCCACGTGTTATCATGGTGAAGGTATCTAGTTACAGTAGAGGCTGGGTGTTGACACTATTGTCGTGAGTGACGGTGTGTCAGTCTCCCTCTTATATTGTATCTATTCCTGGTCCTATTATTGTGAGTTAGCGGAAGTGAGTGTGTACAGTGCCTTATATGTGTCCCTGTCTCTGTACACACCAGATGATATAACATAGGAACCTTTACTGATCCTCATGATCATATTAGTGAAGCCTTTCAGTAAACTCTGTATTACAGTTATATATATACGTATATATATATATATATATATATATATATATATATATATATATATATATATATATATATATATATATATATATATACACACCGTGGTGGAGGCTGGCCTCACAGCGCCAGGATGAATCAAGCTTTATCTAGCGTGTAACGCTGCCACGGCCTGGAAGACGTCGGCGGCAGCGGACTATGAATACTGGAGGAGGTAACTTATCTCCCGGCCAGCCTCCCTGTCTCACCCACAACACTACTGACGCAGCCACTCATGTAAGGAAGTGCTGGAGGCTGAAGGACCCGAGGGCGGCCAGCCTTTGTCAGTTGATTATTTTTCTGGCTGCGGTGGTCAGTGACCACCTCTGTGGTCCTGCCCCGTCCACCACTCACACCTTTTCGGTCTTACTGTGTGTGAGGAATACATCACCCTCGTGGCCTGACGTACAGGTGCCTGAGTCTTGGTGTTAATTGTTAATGTTGTTACCTGGTGCGTGTGATGGTGATTAGGTGATGCTTATATAAAGTCAAGTTCACAGAGGACGTTATCTTATGACTTCTACTCACGACAACCAGTAACACGCCAGCAACACACCTGTAACACCAGCAACACATCTGTAACACCAGCAACACACCTGTAACACCAGCAACACACCTGTAACACCAGCAACACATCTGTAACACCAGCAACACACCTGTAACACCAGCAACACACCTGTAACACCAGCAACACACCTGTAACACCAGCAACACACCTGTAATACCAGCAACACATCTGTAACACCAGCAACACACCTGTAACACCAGCAACACACCTGTAATACCAGAAACGCACCAGTAACACAGTGATCTAAGCACGACCACCAGCTTCTCAGAGAACAATAGGTTTTACAAGGCTGCCAGACACACTTGAGACCATTGTGAGGGCGTTCAGTGGCCGCTAATGACTGGATCGCGGCTCCACCATCCTTCATCCACTCAACACAATAACACTTGATGGACTGTTTTGCTTCCTGGGAGTAACTGTAGCTAGTGACTGGTAGAACTAACTGGTCTTTTGGGCTGTGACTTTAGTGTTCTCGTTTGGAAAGGTTAAGTGTTAAGTGTTCTAAGTGTTAAGTGTTCTAGGTGTTAAGTGTTCTAGGTGTTAAGTGTTCTAGGTGTTAAGTGTTCTAGGTGTTAAGTGTTCTAGGTGATAGGTGTTCTATTATGGGTTTAAGTGTTTATGAAAAATTCCACTTTATATTGTTCTTGTTTCGTGTTCTTATTGTTCTTTGTGTTCTTCAGCCACCTCTTGTTATTTACGGTGAGAACAACAGGTCCTTAGGTAGATATTGTGTTGTTATTGATTGAAAGGTTAAGTGGTGATTTATTTATGATAATTTAAGGTTAATTTTTTCCTCACGGCGTCACATTTACGTAAGATAGTTTAGTGGGTTGGACGTAGAAGGAAAGGGAGAGGAGGAGGAGAGGGTAGGAGGAGGATAGAGAGAAGGAGAGGAAATAAGGAGAAGGAAGAGGAGGAAGAAAAGATGGGGGAGGAGGGAGGAGGAGGTGATTTATAACAATACATATTAATATTTTCGTTGCGTCTCTTGCCTCCCATCGACGAATTATCTTGGTAAAACATAAATCTCTCTCTCTCTCTCTCTCTCTCTCTCTCTCTCTCTCTCTCTCTCTCTCTCTCTCTCTCTCTCTCCCCCCGAACAAATCACACGGTATAGCAGGCCTTTACGGTACCTAAGGCGACCTGTAGTGCTATGTAGGACATCTTAAATGGCACAGTTACGACAGGGCCAATGTGATGAGAGAGAGAGAGAGAGAGTTTTGTTGGCTATTCACCTCCCATGAGTCACTGTCTTCAGCCAATTTCCTTCCCTTCATTGTGTATGGATTGAGAGTCACCCAGACGCCCTGTTATATGACCCTCTCTGTCACCTTCTCCTTCCATCATCCCTTACCCCTTACCCCTTCCATCATCCCTTACCCCTTACCCCTTCCATCATCCCTTTCCCTTACCCCTTCCATCATCCCTTTCCCTTAGCCCTTCTCTCACCTCTTCCCTTCCATCATCCCTTCCCAATTCTCCTCATTCATTCATTCCTCTCTCTCTCTCTCTCTCTCTCTCTCTCTCTCTCTCTCTCTCTCTCCGGTAGTCAGTAAAACTAACATTGTCACGTTCAGCTGATACAGTAAAATACCCACTAACTTTGTTTACACTCGTCGCGGTTCTCTCTTTAAATCCGGATTCGCTCGTGGATTTTTGTGGATTTATTGACGTTTTACCATGTACAATTCTTCCTTAATCCTTATATTTGATAACGGGTTTAATTTCAGGACTTATGGACTGTGGATTTTTTTCCCTTTCACTTTAATCCAAATATTTTGAAGTTTGGATCAATTCGAGGATTTTTTTGCCGGATTTTGTTGTTGTTTGTTTTTCTATGGTCGTTTTAATCCAAGGATTTTTCAGGTGGTATTAATATTTTCATTTATAATCTATTTTTGGCCTTCACTTTGAGTTAAATCCAATTATCTTTTTTATCAGGATTAATTTGAGGATTTTTTTTTGAGTGGGGAGGAGGGGGGGGGGCGGTACCTACTATCGTTTTATTTATTACAATATGTCAAAATCCTGATTAATTTATGGATTCATTGATGTGTTTTTGTAATGTTTGTCATAAGTCAACTAGAGAGAGAGAGAGAGAGAGAGAGAGAGAGAGAGAGAGAGACCATTACACAAGAAGCTTTGCATGTATGGTAAGGCTTTAGGGATGTAGTTTTGAGGTCAGAATTACCACCACCAGGTCATTTGCATTGTAAAGAGTATCGGGGGCGTTCTCTGGGTCGTTTGTGGGTCTCGGGTCTCAATGGGTTTTTTTGGGGTCACTGTTGATCGTTTTTTGGGGTCACAGTGGGTCGTTTTTGGGTCTTCCTGAGTCGTTTGTGTGTTTTATTTTTTGTGAATAAATTAAATGTGAATTGAGGTTTGATACAACCATAACAACATACATGCACCACATTCACCACCTCTCCACCTCTACCACCACCTACTCCACCACCACAACACCCCCCCTTTACACCTCCTCCACACCACAACACCCCCTCCTTTACACCTCCACCACACCACCCCCTTTACCTCCACCACACCTATACCCCTCCTTTACACCTCCACCACACCACAACCTCCTCCTTTACCTCCTCCACACCACAACACCCCCCTCCTTTACACCTCCACCACCACAACACCCCCTCCCACACCACAACACCCCCCTCGCTACTCCTCCACCACACCACAACACCCCCCTCCCACACCACAACACCCCTCCCACACCACAACACCCCCCCCTTCCTCCTCCACACCACAACACCCCTTCCACACTACAACACCCCTCCACACCACAACACCCTCCTTTACACCTCCACCACACCACAACACCCCTCCTTTACACCTCCCACCACACCCACAACACCCCTCCTTTACACCTCCACCACCCCTAACACCCCCCCCCTTTACACCTCCCACCACACCACAACACCCCCCTCCTTTACACCTCCCACCACACCACAACACCCCTCCTTTACACCTCCACCACACCACAACACCCCTTCCACACCACCTCCCACCACCCACAACACCCTCTCCTTTACACCTCCCACCACACCACAACACCCCCCTCCTTTCACCTCCCACCCACACCACAACCCCCCTCCTTTACACCTCCACCACACACCCTTTACCCCCCTCCCTTTACCTCCTCCACACCACAACACCCCCCTCCTTTACACCTCCACCACCACAACACCCCCTCCTTTACCTCCACCACCACAACACCCCTCCTTTACACCTCCACCACACCACAACACCCCCCTCCTTTACACCTCCACCACACCTCCACAACACCTCAGCAATACAGTACACTTCGATGGATGTTACTGAGCTCTCGTAGCAATACCGCGGGAGTCTCTGCCACTAAATGTCTCGCAAATGGATTGAGTTTCCTCTTAATGGATTTGGCCAACGATTGTGCCCGTGTCGCCCTAGGGTTGTCGACTACCTGGTGGCGAGAGAGAGAGAGAGAGAGAGAGAGACCTAAGTTTATCCTTTAATTTGGACTCGGTGATGATACTTTTCTGTCCAGCTGTCGATTCTTTTAGTGATTCTGTTATCTGTAGATTCTCTAAGGAGTGGTTCTGTTAAGTAGTGATGATACAGACAGACAGAAACAGAGACACAGACAGACAGACAGAAAGATACAGACAGATACAGACAGACATTAACCTAACCAGTGGTCTACTCGGGTAAAAGCTTCTATCAGGACCACCCAAAAAAAAAAGTATATTAGACCGAGTTAAGCTGCATCAAGTTAGATTGGCCCTCATCGATCACACTGTCTTATGATAAAGTTCCTAACAAGATACAGGAACCTACTTGACAGGATCATGATATAGAAGTCCTTAGGAGACTTTTATATAGAGATAGGAACTAAGATAAAATGAGAAATATTAAAAGTGAGAAAGGGAAGAAAATAATAAGATCGGTTGAGAGAGAGAGAGAGAGAGAGCTAGCTTAAGAAGGTGTGGGAAGTGGTGTGGTGTTCAGCTGTCACCAGCAGGTGTGAGTCACCTTAATATCCGTCTCCACCACCCCGTAATGATATGGTCCTGGGGAAGGGAGGGAAGGGGGGGGTAAGTAGAGGAAGGGGGGGGGGGGGGGGGTAGAGAGGGATTGGGAGGGGAGAATACGAGATGGTGATATTGAAGGGGAGAAGCTGTAGGTCGCCCCAGGGTTCCGGTAGTAGGAGGAATGAGGCGTATATTGTGCAGATATTTCTTGTTGTTGTCTAAGCACTTTCCTCTCTCTCTCACTTACTACACTTTCATCACTATATTCTTTCTCTCTTCTTGGAGGTTACTGTACACACACACACATTAATTGACTTAATTTGAGTAATTTTCTTCTGTGACAGTTTTTTAGGCACTGGCTGCTCCAATGTTATATATTCACTGTGTGTGTGTGTGCGTGTGTGTGTGTGTGTGTGTGCGTGTGTGTGTGTGTGTGTGTGTGTGTGTGTGTGTGTGTGTGCGTGTGTGTGTGTGTGTGTGTGTGTGTGTGTGTGTGTGTGTGTGTGTGGTGTGTGTGTGTGTGTGTGTGTGTGTGTGTGTGTGTGTGTGTGTGTGTTACAGACAATAACCCAACAGCAACACACACACTGTACGTCGTCTCACCACACACACACACAACCTGATGAAAAAACATACACAATTTTTTTTTACAATTGTGTATATTTTGTAATAACTTTGGTAATTGACTTAAGACTTAATACCAAGGCCGAATCAAATCTGCTAAAGAACTGTTAAGACTCGATTGGGGAGGACAGCTGGGAAGGATAGCTGGGGAGGATAGCTGGGGAGGATAGGGGTATGGATAGATATACGGAGGCTGGTGATTAAGGAACTGGTAGAGAGAGAGAGAGAGAGAGAGAGAGAGAGAGAGAGAGAGTTTCATCTGTTATACCAATTCTCTCAAATTTTCGATAAAGACTAAAAAATAAAAATAAAATACACTTCAATAAAATAAAGGAAATTAAACTCATTACATCAAACTTACAACTTTTAATAAAAATTGTTTTTTTAATATTATGATTAAGTTATTACAGTAACTTAAACAAAATGATACAGAGTACAGGAAGCTATGATTTCACGGAGCTAATTATAGGAACAGGAAAGCTATGTGCTATAATTTACTGTATAAACTGCTATCATCTACAAGCTTAATAAATCCCAAAGTTAATCATAGTGAAAGGGAAGCTATGTGCTGTATATTTCATTGTAGAAACTGCTGAAATCTACAGCTAATATTTCTCAAAACTAATCCTAGACTGCGAAGCTATATCCATAGATTACGTCATAGATTGCGGGTACCTGTAAGCTATAATTCGACACAGAAAATTATAGAGAAAAGAAAGCTACGTGTCTAGATTATGTTATAAGCTGCATGAACGTGTAAGCTATAATCCGACACGGCTAATTTTAGAAGTTGGGACGTTACTCTAGAAACAGCTACTGTGTTGTTCAGTTATTAACACTGTAAAGAGGAGGTCAGATTACAGTACAATTACTTGTTCAAAACTCGTCTAGAAGGTATAATATTGTCCAGGAAGTGACCAAAAGTAGAGAGAAAATATCCAATGTAGTTATAACTATGTGTTACGTGAGAGAGAGAATAATAATAATAATAATAATAATAATAATAATAATAATAATAATAATAATAATAGCAGCAGCAGTAACAGTATACCCACAGCATAATTTACTTTTTAATTATTCTAAATATCTTTAATTATTTCAAATGTCATTAATTAACACTAATTACTCGATTTTTTAAAATGTAACCCCAAATGCCAATAAGCATGTAAAGTAGTATCTTTTGTATGAAATATGAACAAAATCCAAGGTATTACTGTAGGTCAGTCGTATTGTTAACGTCAAACGACATTTTGGGGGAAATAAGAACTAACGTGTTTATTTTACTACACGTGAAGTGACACAGTGATGGCGGACCATTGTTTACATACGTGTGAGTCACCAAGGTAGTCATGGCAACACACTCACACTCACGTCAACGGGTAACATGTTGTTTTTCATTCTTAGTTCCTCCTGGACCAGCGGGCGAGAGTAGAATAGTACAGGGTAAGAGAGAACAGGGAGAGAGGTCACCGGCCTCTGGGTGGAGGTTAAGCACATCTGTTGCCTCATCTCTTCCTCCCCACCCCACTTTTTTTCTCCCTTCATCTCCTTCTCCCTCCCACCCACCCATTGTGACATGCTAATGAACGCCCGGCAATAACATGTCACCTATTATCGTATATCTTCTCCATCAGGGAAACATTCGCCATTGTTTCAGTTATTTCTCTTTGTTTACCAACAAAAGCCATCGGTCTTGTCGCCGGCAGACGGACACACGAACTAATTACGACCATGGCAGATGGTGAAATACTCGCTGGAGATGATGATGGAAGCTGATTCACACACAATGGTGGGTGGTGACAGGTGGGTGGGTGGTGATAGGTGGGTGGGTGGTGATAGGTGGTGACAGGTGGGTGGGTGGGTGGTGACAGGTGGGTGGTTGGTGACAGGTGGGTGGAGGGTTAGGTTAGGGATACGTTAAGTTTTATTACGAGATGTTAAAGGCTGGTAAGATCAAGATGGTTTAGGAATGGTTAACTTAAATTAGGTCAAGTTAGAAGTAAGTTAATTAGTGTCCAGGTCGTTAGGCCAAGTTAACGTTAAGTTAATTAGGCTCTGGGTCGTTATTAACAACAGCCTCATAAAAAGGCCAAGAGCTTCGACGCCATTCTTCGAAAATAATAAAATTTTACGAACCCATAATGGTGTCATCTTATGAGGCCGTGTGAGGGGGCAGTGAGCGACTGTGGTGGAGAGAGAGATAAAGAGAGAGATAATAAATGGTTGTTTGTGGAGAAAGAGGGAGGGAGTAGACAGACAGAGAGACAGACAGAGAGACAAACAAATCAGAAATCAACTCAGACACATTCTCACACTGTAGATGATGAAAAAAAACTAAACAATCGTATATTACAATTTCTAGCTTAACTTACGAACATCTTAGAATCCGTCTTAATAGTCGAGAGAAACATTTAGCGGAGGAACCTTTGAGAATTGTTGATGCTGACCACAAGTATTGCCAACACGAGAGTCTTGATTACACCCTGTTAAAGTATTCCTGTGGGAGCTCTCTGTAGTGGTCGGGAATGTTGATAGTGGTTATTGCAGCTGGTGGGTAGTGGTAGTGTGGTGATGGTGGAAGGATGGTTGTTGTGTTGATGGTAGTGGTGGTGATAATGGTAGTATTGGCTATGGTAGTAGTGGTGGTGGCGGTGATTGTGGTAATGGTGTTAGTAATGATATAGATATTGGTGGTGTTGCTGGTGATGATGGGAGTAATGGTGATGGTGATATAGTGGTGATGATGATAAGGATGCAGATAGTGGTGATACTGGTTGTTGTGATTGTGTGATAATAAATATTGTAAGATAAACATTATATATCTAATTTTAATATTTCGTAAAAAAAAAAAGTTGTTTCAATTTTAAATATACATGAATTTTAATCTCAAAACAATATCTGAATCGCTATCACTGATATATTTTCTACCAAATAAAATAAAAGTGTTTTTTACTTCGTCGTAAATACCCTCAAGTTGTAAATTCCACTTTAAAATAAATGTTGTTTTTATATTGTTTGGGGGAAAAAGATCGAGGGAATTTGGAATTTAATTTCCCATTGTTTTTAAGCAAATAAAACAGATTCGACTTTAATTTATTGTTTCCGATTCTTTAGTTTGTTTTGTGGGGTTTTACTTGTGTGTTCCCGAGCCTCTTTCAGCACACCCACGTACACTACACCTACACCCACGTACGACACTGGCATCACCTTCACCCACGTACACGGCTACACCCCACACCCCTGCAATGACACTACCACCTTTCACCCACGTACACTACACCTACACCCCGTACGACACTACCATCTACACCCACGTACACTACACCTACACCCACGTACGACACTACCACCTTTCACCCACGTACACTACACCTACACCCTGTACGACACTACCACCTTTCACCCACGTACACTACACCTATACCCTGTACGACACTACCACCTTTCACCCACGTACACTACACCTACACCCACGTACACTACCATCTACACCCACGTACACTACCACCTACACCCACCTACACTACCACCTACACCCACGTACACTACCATCTACACCCACGTACACTACCACCTACACCCACCTACACTACCACCTACACCCACGTACACTACCATCTACACCAGACTGTCCAAAGGCAACAACACATTTCTGAGTTTTTGTTTTCCTTTTCCTCCTCTTTTATCCTATTAGGAGTAGCAAACAATTTATCCAAGTTAAGTGCGTCGCATTTTTGTCATAGTTTCCCCTATATTAAACTTTTTTTTTTGTACATTTTCTCTTTTAATATTAGTTTTTCGTTTTCTGTTCCCGAGAGTGATTTATCAGCCCTGAGTAGCGACATCACGAGTGGAAGCTGGTTGGTAGATGACATTCTGGTGGGCTGTGGGAGCATTATTTCTTAATCGTTTTCTTCCTCATCTTCTAATCCCTTTTATTTCTTCTTATCTTGGGTGGAGGAGTAGGTTTACATGTTGTAGTATAAGGAAGGTTGTTGGTTGTGCACAGTAAACAACGAGTGTACAGTAGTGTAGTTTTTGCCATATGTTGGACTACACCTACAGGTAGACGATTAAAATGAAGGATTATATCAGAAGTTCACTTTAGGTTGACTCTGATTTATGCAAAAGGTGACAGGAGATCAAAAGAACAATCAGAACTATCGGACATCAACAGAAGCATTGGATGTTTTATCTGTTGAGAAGGTCACAGAGAAAAGTTCACATAAATTTCCAAACGTATTGATAGTGACCGGCAGAGTGAAAATTTTGCCACTGAAATCTAAACTTTGTGTGTGTGTGTGTGTGTGTGTGTGTGTGTGTGTGTGTGTGTGTGTGTGTGTGTGTGTGTGTGGTAGGTAGGTGGTGGTGGGTGGTAGTAAGGTAGTAGGTGTGGTAGGTGTGTGTGTGGGGTGGTAGGTAGGTGTGTGGTGGTGGGGGGTGGGGGGGTGGTAGGTGGGGTGTGTGTGTGTGTGTGTGTGTGTGTGTGTGTGTGTGTGTGTGTGTGTGTGTGTGGAGATGCTGTTGACCCCCCATGCTGTCTACACTAAGAACTAAATTATATACATCTATCATGTCACTATTTTGTACCATCCCACTGACGGCTTATTGAAACCTTCAATTGGAAAAACGTCAAAACTGTAAACTTTTCTAACATTCTATCTTCAAGAGTCAGGTGAGACTTAAGTTCAAATACCATCTTCTCTACCAAGCACTGAACTCTGAGCTTCTGTTGAGAGAAATTGTATTCATTGTATTTATATCCACATGACGGAGATCTGGCTGAAAGAACTGCAGTATGTTGTGTTGTATCAGTCGGTGCTCACTCTTCCCGCTGCTCATTCTCTGCTTTGAAATTTATAAAGAACTTCTCCGTGCTGACAACCAGACTGACTGCAGACTTGGTGATTTTAGTTTGTCAATCAGAAAGGTTTTAACCACAAGATACGATCGTTGATTATATTTCTGGAGTTGTGGTTCACGTCAACATATATTACCAGGATGTATCTTTAACAAGTATACAGTGTAGTTGTGCTTTATAACTAGACCAATACTTGATATGGTTATTGGAAATCTATCTTGACTCAAGTCTTGGGGGCACACATTATTTCGTGCATGACGCCTCTGTACACACACTCCAGGTATACAGACAATGTAGACAGACACTCCAGGTATTCAATGTACATAGACGCTCCAGGTATGCAAACAATGGTAAACAAAGCCATCATGTGGTTATTGGTGCATCTCAACAGCAGTGTTTTTGATTATTAAATACACTAGTCTCTCTCTCTCTCTCTCTCTCTCTCTCTCTCTCTCTCTCTCTCTCTCTCTCTCTCTCTCTCTCTCTCTCTCTCTCTCTCATACACTATACATCTTCATTAGACTTATACACGCAGCCCGCCATTACGCACTACAACCACCGCCTTCTCACGATCATTAAAACACATCATTATCCTTTCTGCTAACAAGGCCTCCTCGACCTCTACCTCACTACAAGAGAAAAAAAAAACACCCTTGTACCTCTCACCCTTGAGGTCGATCCTTCTCGTTGTAGGTCGAGTGTGACTATGGAGATCCCAGTAAAGGTCGACCTGTACTTGAACCTTCCACGTAAACTTGTACCTTTTACCGGGTAGAGAGACCTTACCTGACCTTACCTTACCTTACGTCATCAAGTGCCTTTCTGTCCCTCCTCCCTTCCTTTCACCTCCCTTGCCCTCCCCCTCTCTCCCCTCGCCGCCCCTCCCCCCTCTCTCCCTCGCCGCCCCCTCTCCTTTCCCACCCTTTTGGGAATTAAGAAGAAGACAAAGTGTGATAAAGGAGGAAGTGAAGGAACAAGCAAGTAATTAGTTAAGATTTATTATAATGATATACAGTGACGTCCACCTGCTGTGTCGTACTGTGTCACCCTCACCTGCTGTGTCTTTTCTCCTTTTCCTCCTTCACTTCCTCTTCCTCTTCACCTCCTCCTTATCCTCCTTCACCTCCACCTCCTCCTCCTCCTCCTCCTTTACTTCCTTCTCCACTTTCTCCTCCACTATTTCCTCCTCCACTTTCTCTTCCTCCTTCACCAACTCCCCTTCTCTCCGTCCTCCTCCTCCACTTCTCCTCCACATCCTCCTCTACTTCCTTCTTCAATTTCTCCTCTACTTCCTCCTCCTCCTCCTCCTCCATCACCTCCCACACACGACACAGTAATAAGTAAACAATGTTCCCAGGATAAGTTTTGATCCTGTGAGATTTAAATCAACAAACTTGTGATCCCGAGCGGCACTTCTTGTCTCCTAGGATCACCTCCTTCGATCCTTCACCACATTTTGTTGTCAACTTTGAGGTAACAGCTGTCCATTACACCTTTAAACTCCAAATACTCTCGAGAGTCTTATGAAAAGTTTGACAGTCTGAAGGTTGTCATGAACTATCCTGCTTATTGATGAGTTAGTGATTGAAGAAAAGGGTGGTTTAATTGTTGTCTATGTATAGTTTCTGGGGTTCTTAATGTTTATTGTTATCTAAAATTATATATTCATGAATTTAACCAAATAATCTTCTGGTCGTAACTGGATGACGGGTGTGGGTGTGACACTGTGGTCGACTCTGTTGGACTAGGGGGTGTCCTGGGCGCCATCCATCCCACACAGTCAGCATACAATCATCCAACTCACCCAGTCAACATACACTCATCCAACTCATTCAGGTGTGCTAAAGTGTGTTACCTGGTCTTCTCATTTTCCACCTATGGGCGTTTGTCAATTTATAGTTCACAACATCACTACACATCACTATACAGAAAACATCATCACTACACATCCCAATTCAGTTCACATCATCACTACACATATGATATGACTACACACCATCACTACAGTTCACATCATCACTCAACATATGATATGACTACACACCATCACTACAGTTCACATCATCACTACACAGTTCTTAGCATCACTACACATCATCACTATAGTTCATATCATCACTACACATCATCACTATAGTTCATATCATCACTACACATCACGATACAGAAAACATCATCACTACACATCGCAATTCAGTTCACATCATCACTACACATATGATATGACTACACACCACTACAGTTCACATCATCACTACATAGTTCTTAGCATCACTACACACCATCACTACAGTTCACATCATCACTATGGTTCATATCATCACTACACAGTTCTTAGCATCACTACACACCATCACTACAGTTCACATCATCACTATAGTTCATATCATCACTACACATCACGATACAGAAAACATCATCACTACACATCGCAATTCAGTTCACATCATCACTACACATCTGATATGACTACACACCACTACAGTTCACACCGTCACTACACAGTTCTTAGCATCACTACACACCATCACTACAGTTCACATCATCACTACAAAGTTCTTAGCATCACTACACACCATCACTACAGTTCACATCATCACTACAAAGTTCTTAGCATCACTACACACCATCACTCATTCACATCATCACTACACATCTGATATGACTACACACCACTACAGTTCACACCATCACTACACAGTTCTTAGCATCACTACACACCATCACTACAGTTCACATCATCACTACAAAGTTCTTAGCATCACTACACACCATCACTACAGTTCACATCATCACTACAAAGTTCTTAGCATCACTACACACCATCACTACAGTTCACATCATCACTACACAGTTCTTAGCATCACTACACATCATCACTACATAGTTCATAGCATCAAGACACATCATCACTACACAGTTCATGGTATCATCACTAAACTCTGTAGTAACGGTCAGGCTCTTACTACATATACTACGTCTACTCATACAATAGTACATACTTTACTTAAAGCTATAATCAAATCGCTAAAAATTCCTTTGTAAAAATGAATCAAACTCCATACATTCACCCTTGCATTTTGGAGGCACTCGGTGACGTCAGCCAGCGTCCGCCAGTTAGTAAAAGGGAATTAGAGGGACAAAGACGTTCCCTCGCTATCATGAACGATGTCCTTTCCCGAGACTATGAATACGTTCGTGGTGTGGAAGTGATCGGTCATGGTGTCAGTATAGAGATCCCTTCCTCTGTAGAAATGTGTTTTGTTTATGATAAAATTAATGAATTAGAGTTTAATAATAAAACTAATAGTATTTAAACGGCATGTAGTGGGCTGCGAAACATGCTATATAATCTACACAATATCTCCGAGAAAGGGATGATAATTTATTATGCCGCTTGTAGTCAGGAACAGAATAGCTGGAAAGAGTCCCCCTTCGAATATACAGTTTATCCTCCTCTACGGATTCTAGAATTTAGTATTAAACGGCAATAAGACTCTTTTGACACGGAGATTATTTTCAATATGCAGCGGTTTATCACCAACACACTGCTGCCTCTCTCCTGTGTCGTGTCACTAGAGGTCCCCATCCTCCCCGGCGCTCTCGAGGACGAAGTCGAGATCGACACTCCCCAGGTGGCTGTGAACAATGTTGACACTCCCCAGGTGGATGTGAACAATGTTGACACTACCCAGGTGGCTGTGAACAATGTTGACGCTCCCCAGGTGGCTGTGAACAATGTTGACACTCCCCAGGTGGCTGTGAACAATGTTGACACTCCCCAGGTGGCTGTGAACAATGTTGACACTCCCCAGGTGGCTGTGAACAATGTTGACACTCCCCAGGTGGCTGTGAACAATGTGGGACACTCCCAGGTGGCTGTGAACAATGACACTCCCCAGGTGGCTGTGAACAATGTTGACACTCCCCAGGTGGCTGTGAACAATGTTGACACTCCCCAGGTGGATGTGAACAATGTTGACACTCCCCAGGTGGCTGTGAACAATGTTGACACTCCCCAGGTGGCTGTGAACAATGTTGACACACCCCAGGTAGCTGTGAACAATGTTGACACTCCCCAGGTGCATGTCACCGAGGGCGAGACCCCACTGGTAGAAGAGCCCCGAAGAGCTGTCGCCCAAAAGCCTCGCGTTATCATTTGCCCTCAACAGGCTAAGAATACCTTAGTACCTAAAATTAAGCCCGGGGCACCAACTAACAGAGTAGCAGAGGCCCGAAGAGCTGTCGCCCAAAAGCCTCGCGTTATCACTTGTCCTCAACAGGGCAAGAATACCTTAGTACCTAAAATTCCTAATATTAAGCCCGATGCACCAACGAACAGGGTGGCAGAAGCCCGAAGAATTGCCGCCCAACAGCCCCGGGCTAATAGGCCTCCTCACCAGGCCAAGAATGCCTTGGTCCCAGAGGCCCAAGGGGTTCTCAAACCAAAGGCTGAGCACCCAACTAACACGGTCGTTGAAGCCCGTAAAGCTGCTGCCCAACAGGCCCGGGCCATGGCCAAGGAGCGCCGCCTGAAATCTGCTATGAAACAAAAGTGATTAATAATCCACTTTGTTTTCTTTTTGTTTGTTTTTGTGTAAACTAAAAATAAAGTATAAATTAATATTATTTGTATTATTACTCCACAAATAACTTATAAAGCATCTCCTGCATACAATACTTACTGCACTTATATCACATATATACAGGACTGGTAATACCTGGGTATAAATAACACTTTAAAATATCTACAACACTTCATCATTGTCATCATCATCAGTGTACTGTGTCTGTGACGTAGTTAATCATGATCTGTCTCTTGCTCTCTGGATTAACTAATTCACCTCCAAGATCCTTCAGGAACTAACAGCGCCTCCCTCTTCCTCATCCACCTCGATTTTTCCCGTTTTGCTCAATTTTCAATTCGTCTCTTCTCAAAATATGTAAGAACAAAAAAAGAACAGGCTCCTCTTTTTTATTATCGACATGATTTCTCTTCCAGTACCCCACCCCCAGTACCTGCCCCCACCTCCCCAATACCTGTCCCATCCAGTACCTGCCACCCCCCCCCCCCACCTCCCCAATACCTGTCCCATCCAGTACCTGCCTTCCCACCCACCCACCCACCTTTCTCTTATAAACGACTCACAACCAAACTTTTTCACAAGCTGTATTAAATTTTAACTCGACACCGACGTTGATATTCTAACCAAGTTTTTGCCAAAGTTAAATTGAATACTTGACAATCGTTACGAGATGAGCTGTTAAGTCTTTGAACTAGTTGACGGCTGTTGTAACATTACACATTAAGCTTTAAGCGTCTACGTATTAAGCTTTAAGCGTCTACGTATTGAGCTTTAAGCGTCTACAAAGGAGTTAAAGAGAACAGGGACGCGTTAGCATTGAGAACAATTTATATGGAAAGTGAGGGAACCACGTGACTCACTCTAACTTAAGTGAGGAAAAGAGAGTTTGGATGATAATGATGAGTAATAATGATAATAAAGGATGAGGATGATGATGATGATGATAGTAATTGATATCTTAATTAGTTGGTTTTGAGAGGAATAATATTAGTTTCAAATAGCAAAACACAGCAGGTTGGCGTCAAATGAGAGAGAGAGAGAGACAGACAGACAGACAGACAGACAGAGGGAGAGAAATAGAAAGAAAGAAAAATAGAGTTATCTTTCTTCACGCCTCCCTCCGGTACATTGCTTCTCTTATTCACTGAACACAATCCATTCTGTAACCACTCGAGTCTGAGATGCTGCTGCTGCTCTCTCTCTCTCTCTCTCTCTCTCTCTCTCTCTCTCTCTCTCTCTCTCTCTCATTTATCATCTTTTTGTACACATTTATCCATGTTTGTGTGAGAATTTATCGAAGCATAAAGTCAGCACGGTGGAGGTACGAGCAGAGCGTGGGAGTACTGAGGAATATTTCAGAATATATCTCTTCGCCTGGCTAGACTTTGAGCATCGTCTGGCGAAACTCTCGTGTGTTTTAGTCCTTTTTCCAGCGTTGTTTATTGAAGTTAGGGAGAGAGGGAGGGAGGGGGGGGAGACTATCACCATTAATACTATCACCATCACCACCATTCCTACTATACTATCACCACCACCACCACTACTACCAATAAGACCACTACCACCACCTCTGCCTAGAACTAACTGTTCCTAAACTTTTAATCAAGAGTTGTCGCGGTTGGATTACTTGAATGACTTGAAACTGACCAAGTGTAGCAAAAAATCTTCAACGATTTCCCCAACTTAACCAACTTAAACTTTATATATATACTGTATAGTTGGGTTGGGTTGGGTTGGGTTGGGTTGGGTTGGGTTGCTGGGAATAATTTAGTCTGATTAAGTTAGGTTAAGCAATGTTAAAATTAAAGTTAGGTCATTCTAAGTTCAGTTAGATTAGATTAAGCTAGATGAGGTTCAACTAGTTTTCCTTAAGTTAAACAAGATCACGGTAGGTTAAACTATAGTGCTAAATCCACATAGCTCGCCCCAGTTTAACCCCTTGTGTGTGGGCTCCTCTCTTGAGCTGGATAAAATCGTTTGGCGTTAACCAAATAAAATATTAAAACTTGCGGCCCTGTAGTGAAGGGGTTAAGCAAAATTAGGTCACCCCCCCCCCCCACACACACACTGCAAATACAACACCCAAATTTGAATTACAAATCACCACCAACAAACACATTTTTGTCCCCAGATTTTATGCGTGTTGGTGAAGGGAATTGTTACACTGAAGTAAAGTACCACAGCTAAGTTCATACTGTGGGGGAAGTATGAGTGTCAGTATAGTTCACCACTAACACACAAACACTGAGGACGAGAAACAAATATGGACACTTTAACTGATTAACTTATCACTTTCTTCTCACTTTCTACATTTGTCTTAAATCCCTCATTATCTCCCCCCCCCCTCTTCCTTTACTCCTCTATCCGCCCCACGCGATAAAGCTAATGAAGAGAGGCAGATAGAATAAAATATAATAATTAAAGAATAAGTTTTCTCCTGATAAATGATCGACCACACACGTAAGTTATCATACATCAACATTAAATAACATCATAAAAACTATTATTATTTGTGGTTAAAAAAATGTTGGTATAAAAGGATGACTTGAGTTAACAGCCCGGCCTAAGCTTCTGCGTCCGACATGTGACCAATAACTCTCGAACTCTGCTGAAGAATGTTTCCTGTACACTGACCCAGACTTATTCTACACCACACCTCTACTCCCTGGGCAAGCGTTACTCCTTTCCTGAGCAAGTGTCACTCCTTTCCTGGGCAAGCGTCACTCCTTTCCTGGGCAAGCGTTACTCCTTTCCTGAGCAAGTGTCACTCGTTTTCTGGGCAAGCGTCACTCCTTTCCTGAGCAATTGTCACTCCTTTTCTGGGCAAGCGTCACTCCTTTTCTGGGCAAGCGTCACCACACACACACACACACACACACACACACACACACACACACACACATGGGAAGTCGTGAATAATATAGATAATAATACGTTAATTAATATGCAGATGAGCGTCTTCAACTGCAGGTCAAGTCAGATATTCAATTAAAAAGTTTTCATTGAGTGAATTGATGCCAAGTCTAACGAGTGCATACAGAGTTCTCCAGGATATATTTATATATATTTAATTACTAACTTAAAGTCTTCATAAAAATCCACAGTTTTAGAAGAGCTAAGTTACTCATGGTAGTGTTGACATCGTGAACTGAATAGGAGTAAAGATAAACAACTGAAACATCAACAAAGAGAATAAGCTCAACACACCTGATCCTATTTTAAGGAATTTCAGAGGTGATTGAATCCTTTATAATAATCTTATTCCTAGAGTCTTTTGTCTCTAATCTGAAATCGTCTTCTCATTATTCTTTACCTCCGAGAAGTAATATAATCTCACTCGTTGGCTTTATTTAAAAATCTCATCTTGTGAGCTATTCGGTAAATCTTCCCCCGAGAGGTAATTCGTTTGCCCCTTGACAGACAGACGGACAGACAGTCGGACAGACGGAGCCAAGTAGCAAATTTTACCTGGTAAGAAAAATAAATCTATCAGAGGAAACAGGAATGAATATTTAGTGGATGCCAACAATTTCCTGGGGCGTCTTCTGTTGTTATCCGTTCCTCCTGTTGTTATCCGCGCCTTCTGTTGTTATCCGCGCCTTCTGTTGTCATCCGCGCCTTCTATTGTCATCCGCGCCTTCTATTGTCATCCGCGCCTCCTGTTGTCATCCGCGCCTCCTGTTGTCATCCGCGCCTTCTGTTGTTATCCACGCCCTCTGTTGTTATCCACACCTTCTGTTGTTATCCGCGCCTTCTGTTCTTATCCACGCCTTCCGTTGCTATCCGCGCCCTCTGTTGCTATCCGCGCCTTCTGCTGTTATCCGGTGCCCTGTTGTTATCCGCGCTCTTTCTGTGTTATCCGCGCCCCTGTTGTTACCTGCGCCTTCTGTTGTTATCCACGCCTTCTGTTGTTATCCACGCCCCTGTTGTTATCCGCGCCTTCTGCTGTTATCCGCGCCTTCTGTTGGCTATCCACGCCCCTGCTGTTATCCACGCCTCTGATCTTATCCGCGCCTTCTGTTCTTATCCACGCCTCCGTTGTTATCCGCGCCCTCTGTTGTTACCTCGCGCCTTCTGTTGCTATCCACGCCTCTGCTGTTATCCACGCCCTGCTGTTATCCGGGCGCCTTCTGCTGCTATCCGCGCCTTCTGTTGCTATCCACGCCCTCTGCTGTCCAGCCGCCTCTGTTCTTATCCGCGCGCTTTCTGCCTATCCACGCCTTCTGTTGTTATCCACGCCTGTTGTCATCCGCGCCTCTGCTGTTATCCGCGCCTCTGTTGTTATCCACGCCCCTCTGCTGTTATCCACGCCCTCTGTTCTTATCCGCGCCATCTGTTCTATCCGCGCCTTCTGTTCTTATCCACGCCCCTGTTGTTATCCGCGCCTTCGTTGTTATCCGCGCCTTCTTCTTTGCCTCTTATCCGCGCCTTCTGCTCCCTATCCGCGCCTTCTGTTCTGGTCCGCGCCTTCTGTTCTTATCCGCGCCTTCTGTTCTTATCCGCGCCTTCTGTTCTTATCCGCGCCTTCTGTTCTTATCCGCGCCTTCTGTTGTTATTCGTATCTCTTTCTCTCTCTTCCTTACCGCTGTCTGTTATTATCAGATTTCCTCTTCATTCATTATCCCTCTTCCATTTTCCTCCTTACTCTCCTTCTAACACTCGCTTCCTCTCCCTTCTCCTCCCCCTCCTATCTCCGCTCTCCTTCACTCTCCCTTCTCCTCCCCCTCCTATCTCCGCTCTCCTTCACTCTTCCCTCTCACCTCTCTCTCACTCCTCTCCTCCCCTCTTTCTCTCTCCCATTCACCTCTCCCGTCATTTTTCCACGGGTCAGTCTTCCTTTAACCTTTCAAATTTGTCATTCTCCCCTCCCTAACATTTTTTTCTTCTACTGCTTTCTTTTTCCTCTTACAACTTTCTATTTTATCTTTCAACTTTCTTTTTTGACTCTCACAATTTTCTTTTCCTCACAATTTTCTTTTTTCTTTCACTCTTTTTTTTTCTCAAACTTTCCTTTTTCTCTCAACTTTTCTTTTTTTATCTCCTTTCGCGTCACAAGTGAGAAAACACACCGGAAAGACCCTGTACTTTCTCTGTCATCGTCTGGTGAGTTTCGTTGACTGTGAAGGAAAAACATGAAAGAATTAAGAGAGAGTTAAGTGAAATGTTTTATTCTTATTTCTTGTTTATTCATCTTTCTCTTGTTATTAGGCTTTTCTCCTTTCTCTTCATTCTTCATCTTACTACTACTACTACTACTACTACTACTACTACTACTACTACTACTACTACTACTACTACTACTACTACTACTACTACTACTACTACGACTACTACTACTACTACTACTACTACTACTACTACTACTACTACTACTACTACTACTACTAGCAGCAGCAGCAGTAGTAATAGTAGTACAGACAAGTGAGAACAAGAGATATAGAAATACTTAGATAAATGACAAGATAGAACGAGTCTTTGAAGGCGTTGAGAAAGACTAAAGAGATTGATTTTTCTTCCCTGGTAAAGGAGGATGAGAGAGAGAGAGAGAGTGAAAAAGTGTTGTGAAAAATAAAATTTAGTCAAAACTTATGTTCGTGATGTGGATGGGAATGAATATTTAATTAGTTTAGTCGTGGGGAAAAATATGTGTATTTGTGAGACCGAGAGAGACAGAGAGAGAGAGAGAGAGAGAGAGAGAGAGAGAGAGAGAGAGAGAGAGAGGATCTACTTAACAGATATATTTGACGTGAATTACAGTCTACTAGGAAAGAAAATTAGCTAAGGATTTTTTTGACGACTTACGATTAGTTGAAACATAAGGATTTGTTGTAATATTCACCATTGATTGACGGAAAAAAGAACAATCGATTTTCTGCTCTATGATTGACTGAGACAAATGGTTTTATTGTTTACTTAAGAATTATTGACAGAAAATGGAAATGTAATTTATAGATTAGTTAAGATAAAGAAAAATGCATGATTTAACCCTTACACCAGTTTTGCCTTCTCTCTCCCCCTCATTCACCCCTTTGTTCCAACCCCCCCTCCCCCTGCAATTGTTCCATTTTCTTCTCTTCCTTCTCTCTATCCCTAATCCACCCCCTTGATTTACCCCCTTGTTCTTACCCCTGCCCCCCTTCCCTCCCACCTCCTACTCCTCAGCCTCCCAGAACTCATCCAGGCCTGACATATGGCACCTCAACTCGAGCAGAAATTTATAATGAGGGAGAGGGTGGAGTAAGAGGGGGGGGGGGTCAGACTCTCTCAGGAAAGGTAGAAGAGACCTTACCTGGCTTCCCTCCCTGCCTCTTGCCCTCATTCTAGTACTCTTCTCTTGTCTTCTTCTTCGTCTTTGTATTTTACATTATGTTAAATGGATTTTTTCTTCGTTATTTCGTTCCTCCGTTTTCCTTATATTTTTGTTTTGGTGTTTTTTTTTTTTCTTTTTTGTTATTGTTGTTTCCCTGTTTTTTTGTGTACTCTTTTCTTCCCAAGTTTTTGTTTTATTTAGTTGTTTTCTTTACTTGTCTCTTTTTCTCTCTCTTGATAGTTTTTCTTTTTGCTTATCGCCTTTGTTGTTGTTTTTATTGTCTTTTAAGTTTCTAGTGTTCGTCTTCTATTCCACAAATGTAGTTTTTCTTTTTCTTGGTTTTTATCACGTTTTTTTGTCTTTAATCATTATTCTTGTCGTTATTGTCTTCTTATCTTGTTTCTCGCCTTCTTTAGCTTATTTTGTCTTTATTTTTGTCTTTCTTTCTATTTTTTTTATCATATTGTCTTGTAAATGATGTTTATCTTTTCGTCCCTCAGTCTCGTTTTCTTTTTAAAATTCATCTCCATTCTCGATTTTTCATCCCTGTTTTGTGTGTGTCTGTGTGTTCCTTCTTTTCCATTTTATTCCTCATTCTTGTCAGGATTTTTCTGTTTTTTTTTTTCTCTCTGTGTTCTTGTCTCCCTTATCATTTTTTTTTTCGTTTGTTCTTGCTGTTTTGGATTTCTCTCGTCACTACTGTTGGCCGTAAACACACATGAAACACCTGGATGAAGTCTACCTACGGATTTTCTTTTTGTTGATGGAATATTTATCTATAATATTTTCCGTGTTTTATCTTAGTAAGGTTAAGTGTCTAAGATGAGGGAAGTCTTTTAGGTAATTTAATATATCTTGGTTATTCACACGACCCAAATGCCTTGTAATGGTACACACTGATTCCCAAAGGCTGAAAAGTTAAGTTTTCTTTTTACTGGATATCTGAGAAAAACTTAATATAGATTTACTTTTGATTCTTCAGTCTTTGTCACCTTACTAGCTGATCAAACAGTCAGTAACTCTTCGGTTTTTGCATTGATTGGCAGGTGGTTTGTGTACTGACCACGGTCGTTAAGCTTCAACTGTATTTACTTTTAGTAAAATCGTCAAATAAGTTAGTGTAGAGTCTGCCAGTAGAAGTGACGAATCCGTGACATCGTCCTTGGGGACGCCCTGAGTTTCCAAACTGCTACTGAAGTTAGATCATTTTGATTCCCAAGCACCAAAGAATCTGATGTTTGTATTGAAATTATTGTCAGTTTTGTATTTTAGAAAGTAATTAATATCCTGAAAGAATATACAGGTATCAGTCTTCTTATCTCCAGGATCTAACTGCGAACTCTCAGTACCTCTTTGTTATATACAAGCAGAAAAGAAATAGAAAATAAGTTTATAAAAGAACAAAATCTCTCCTCTTACACATGATGTATTAATCAGTTTATGAAATATAAATAAAAGAAAACCTATTTGGATATACACAGACTCTTGAATACACTTGGACATGGACTTACTTCTGTCGTAGCCAATGAATCGAACTCCCTGTTAACTCGTACAGTTTTGATGGATTTTTCAACAATTATAGTACACTTCACTTTATACATAGGTTTCCCATTAAAATATTTTAAAGAAAACGAAGCCCAAAATATTATAGAAAAAGAAGAGCTACCAACGAGGAACTTAACTAAACCATTTATACACGTCCCGATGTCTTGGCTTAGAATATACATAGTAAGCCAGCAAGACAGCAAAGATAGTAAAGATAGTAACCTAGTAAGATAGTAAAACAGAAAACTAAAGGGAAAAAGATGAATAACTCATGTAAATCATATCATCCCGCCATCCGTCGTTACTCCAGCAGGATAAATGTTGACTTACACCAGGACACATCAGATCCGGCAGGAGTAGTAGAAGGAGTAACACAGATATAAAGAACCCGGCAGCTGTCCCTCGCGGCCTAGAGAGTGAGAAATAGAGAGCGGGAGAGAGAGAGAGAGAGAGAGACAGCATTTCCAGGCAGACACTCTTGCACATAAACAACACCTTGTAGACTCATATACTGCGAGCAGATGGGTGAGAGATGGTACACGGGAGAGGTGCCCCTAGAAGAGTGGTGGGGAGGAAAATGGAAATGATGGAGAGCAAAAGAAAGAGAGAGAGAGAGAGAGAGAGAGAGAGATTACCAAGAAAAAGAAAGTGACAAAAAAAATATATTTGGAGGAAGAGAAGAAAGAGAAAAAAAAATAGGTTAGGAGGTGATTGAAAATGGCACGTAAAGAAATTAATGATTGATGGATAAAGCAAAGATGAAAAGAAATTAGGAATGAGGGAAAAGTAAGATTACTTCAGTGTGAGTCTATGTGTGGGAGTGAGTGTAAGACCACATTCAATCGTAAGCTAACCCTAGAGAACTACTATGTATTGCGTCCAGGACCGATAAAGGACCCCTAAATGAACTGTAGACTTTAGCGGTGAAGCAGAACGTACGGTACATGTCCTTAGGTTAGAGCGAATGAACGATATAGTCCTTAAGTTTGTCTTTATCATTAGTAAGAAGTGCACTGATGTTCCTCTAGCGTCACCATTCTTATACTTAATTGACTCATTGTGTTATCATACCTACACTTAACTTCCTTGTTCAACTTCTGCCCAGCCATGATTAGGATGGCCTCTTCCTCCCCTTTTCCCCTTCCTCCCCTCTTCTCCTTCCTCCCCCTCTTCCCCTTCCTCCCCCTCTTTCCCTTCCTTCCCTCTTCCCCCTCTTACCCCTTCCTCCCCTCTTCCCTTTCCTCCCCTCTTCCCCTTCCTCTCCTCTTCCCCTTCCCCCCTCTTCCCTTCCTTCCCTCTTCCCCCTCTTCCCTTCCTCCCCTCTTCCCCTTCCTCCCCTCTTCTCCTTCCTCCCCTCTTCCTTCCTCCCCTCTTTCCTCTCTCCCTCTTTCCCTTCCTCCCCTCTTCCCCTTCCTCCCCCCTCTTCCCTTCCTTCCCTCTTCCCCTCTTACCCCTTCCTCCCCTCTTCCCCTTCCTCCCCTCTTCCCCTTCCTCCCCATTTCCCCTTCCTCCCCATTTCCCCTTCCTCCCTCTTCCCTTTCCTCCCTCTTCCTCTTCCCTTCCTCCCCTCTTTCCCTTCCTTCCTCTTCCCCTCTTACCCCTTCCTCCCCTCTTCTCCTTCCTCCCCTCTTCCCCTTCCTCCCCTCTTTCCTCTCTCCCTCTTTCCCTTCCTCCCCTCTTCCCTTTCCTCCCCTCTTCCCCTTCCTCTCCTCTTCCCCTTCCTCCCCCTCTTTCCCTTCCTTCCCTCTTCCCCTCTTACCCCTTCCTCCCCTCTTCTCCTTCCTCCCCTCTTCCCCTTCTCCCCTCTTTCCTCTCCCTCTTTTCCTTCCTCCCTCTTCCCTTTCCTCCCCTCTTCCCCTTCCTCCTCTTCCCCCTCCTCCCCTCTTCCCATTCCTCCCCTCTTCCCTTCCTCCCTCTCTTCCCCTTCCTCCCTTTCCCCTTCTCCCTCTTTCCCTTCCTCCCCCTTCCCCTTCCTCAACTCTTCCCTTCCTCAACTCTTCCCCTTCCTCAACTCTTCCCCTTCCTCAACTCTTCCCCTTCCTCCCCTTCCCTTCCTCCTTCCTTCTCCCCTCCTTTTCCTCTCCCCTCTTTTCCTTCCTCCCCTCTTCCACTTCCTCCCTCTTCTCCTTCCTCCCCTCTTCTCCTTCCACCCCTCTTCCCCTTCCTCAACTCTTCCCCTTCCTCTCCTCTTCCCCTTCCTCAACTCTTCCCCTTCCTCCCCCTTCCCTTCCTCCCCTCTTCCCATTCCTCCCTCTTCCCCTCTCCTCCCCTTCTTCCTCTTCCTCCCTTCCCCTTCCTCCCTCTTCCCCTTCCCTCCCCTCTTCCCCCTTCCTCTAATCTTCCCCTTCCGCCCCCTCTTCCCCTTCCTACTCCCCCTCTTACCCCTCCTCCCTCTTCCCCTCCCCCCTCTTCCCTTCCTCCCCCCTCTTCCCTTTCCTCCCGATTTCCCCTTCCTCCCTCTTCCCTTTCCTCCCCTCTTCCCTTCCTCTCCTCTTCCCCTTCCTCCTTCCTTCCCCCCTCTTCCCCTTCCTCCTCCTTTCCCTCTCCCCTCTTCCTCTTCCTCCTCCCTCTTCCCTTCCTCCCCTCTTCCCTTTCCTCCCGATTTCCCTTCCCCCTCTTCTCCTTTCTCCCCTCCCTTCTTCCCTCTTCCCCTTCCTCTAATCTTCCCCTTCCGCCCCCTCTTCCCCTTCCTCCCCTCTTACCCCTCCTCACCTCTTCCCCTTCCTCCCCCCTCCTTAAATAAACTATCCAGGGTAAACTATGAATAATAATATAAAACAACAACACTGTATTGTGTCAGATTAAAAATAACAAGAGGAAGGGAGTTAAGGCTTAAGTGTTCATCATATAAATTAGGCTCAGTGTTACAATGGCGCCGATCATCATAATTTACGAGGGAATATCAGCACTTTGAGGCCTGGGCGTCTTATATAATAGCACGTTGTGGTAATTTATGGCCGGGCATTAAGAATTTTTCCCCTGTGAAATCTTTCTGATGCGGGAAAATTTATTGCAAATGTTTTGAGATTATAAATGTGATGGTCAAATTACTCATAATTTCTCACTAAACATTGCTTTTTCACATTTTCTTTTTATATGGAAAATTAAATATAAATATGAAAGTTTTTATTCGTTGTAGAGAATCCTACCCTATTCTGGGGCGGAATCCTACCCTTTTCTGAGGCGGAATCCTACCGTCTCCTGAGGCAGAATCCTACCCTATTCTGGAACGGAATCCTACCCTATTCTGGGACGGAATCCTACCGTCTCCTGGGGCAGAACCCTAACCTATTCTGGGACGGATTCCTACCCTAATCTAGGACGGTATCCTACCCTATTCTGAGGCCCAATCCTAAAATCTCCTGGGCAGAATCCTACCCTATTCTGGGGCGGAATCCTACCCTTTTCTGAGGCGGAATCCTACCGTCTCCTGAGGCAGAATCCTACCCTATTCTGGAACGGAATCCTACCCTATTCTGGGACGGAATCCTACCGTCTCCTGGGGCAGAACCCTAACCTATTCTGGGACGGATTCCTACCCTAATCTAGGACGGTATCCTACCCTATTCTGAGGCCCAATCCTAAAATCCCCTGGGCAGAATCCTACCCTATTCTGGTACGGAATCCTACCCTATTCTGGGGCGGAATCCTACCCTTTTCTGAGGCGGAATCCTACCGTCTCCTGAGGCAGAATCCTACCCTATTCTGGAACGGAATCCTACCCTATTCTGGGACGGAATCCTACCGTCTCCTGGGGCAGAACCCTAACCTATTCTGGGACGGATTCCTACCCTAATCTAGGACGGTATCCTACCCTATTCTGAGGCCCAATCCTAAAATCTCCTGGGCAGAATCCTACCCTATTCTGGGACGGAATCCTACCCTATTCTTCTTTCCTTGTGGTTATCAGCATATACCTAGATCACGCGCACCTACAGTGATTTACTTGCATATATATATATATATATATATATATATATATATATATATATATATATATATATATATATATATGTGTTATATGTATGTGTGTGTGTGTGTGTGTTATATGTATGTGTGTGTGTGTGTGTGTGTGTGTTATATGTATGTATGGATGTGTGTGTTATATGTATGTATGTATGCAGGGCTGTGGAGTCGAAGACAAAACCTTCGACTCCGACTCCTCCTCAAATAATCCTACCGTATTCTCACATGTGAATCTTTGTTGCCTCCCTGGGGGCAGAATCCTACTGTATTCTGAGAAGTGGAATCCTACTGCATTTGAGGCGGAACCCTACTGTATTCTGGAGGCGGAACTTACCAATTTGGAGGCGGAATCTACTGCATTCTGAGTAAGTGAACTTACTGTTCCTGGGGCAGAATCCTACTATTCTGAGGTGGAATCCGATTGTCTCCTGGGGCAGAATCACCCTATCTCTGAAACGAATCCTTACCCTATTTTGAGGAAGAATCCCATCAGTATTCTGAGGTGAATCCTACTGGTATTCTGAGGCGAATCCTTCTGGTATTCGAGTGGCGGAACTTAGTGTATTCTTAGGCGGAATCCTACCCTATTTTACAAGTGAATCCAACCCTATTCTGGCACAGAATCCCACTGTATCCTAAGGTGGAATCCATCACCTCAAGCGGAATCCAACCGTCCCTAGGCATAATCCTTACCCCTTATTCTGGGACGGAATCCTACCGTATTCTTGGAGGTGGAATCCTACTACCAGAGGAGGAATATCAGATTCAAAGTGAATAATACCGTATTCTGGGTGGAATCCTACCGTATTCTGGAGGTGAATCCAACCGTCTCCTGCGCAGAATCCTTCCAGATATTTTATGCGAACTCTACCGTATTCTGGAGGTGAAACTTACCCTTTTCTGGAGGCGTGAACTTCACCAGGTATTCTGTTGAGGTGGAACTCATCATCCTCATGTAAGTAAGAATTCTCACCATTCTGGAGGCGGAACTTACCGTCTCCCTGGAGCGAATCCTACCCTATCTGAGGTGAATCCCACCGTCTCTCGGCGACAGAATCCTTCCGTATTTTATGCGGAATCCCACTGCATTCTGAGGCAGAATCCTACCCTATTTTAAGCGGAATCCTTACCTTATTCTGGGGGAAGTAATCCCTACCGTACATGGGTGAATATTGCCGCTTGTGGCAGCCTGCCCTTCTTCTGGGACGGAACTTACCGTCTTCTTGGGGTGAACTTACCGTCTTCTGGGGTGGAATCCCACTGTCTCCGGAAGTGAATCCTACTGTATTCTGGAGGCGGAATCCTACCGTCTCCTGGGGCAGAATCCTACCGTATTTTAGGCGGAATTTACTCATTCTAAGTGAATCCTACCGTATTCTGGAGGCAGAAACCTACCGTATTCTGAGGCAGAATCCCATCGATTCTGAGGCGGAATCCTACTGTCTCCTGGAGCAGAATTCACCGTCACCTGAGGCGGAATCCTATGATCTCCTGGGGCAGAACTTGCTGTGCATTTTAGGCGGAATCCTACCCTATTCTGGGGCAGAATCTTACCGTATTCGGGGGCGTGAACTACCGTCTTCGGGGGTGAACTCTACCGTCTTCTGGGGCAGAATCCTTACCCCTTATTCTGGAGATGAATCCTACCGTATTCCTTGGTAAGTGAACCTTCTACAATTATTCTGGAAGTGGAATCCTACCGGTATTCTGGAGGTGAATCCACCGTCTCCTGGGGCAGAAATTCACCATATTCTGAGGCGGGTAATGAGACTAGATTCTATAATGTTCCTACATGTCACTAAAAGCAGATAAAGCCAACACATAAATACTTTTCTCTCAGAACTAAATCTAATGTGCCTAACTATTTAATATATCCAGAATAATACACAAAAGCACTAAGAAATGACCTTGAAAACCCAAAAGTGGCGAGTAATTGGCATTGCAAAGTAATTAAAATTTTGTAAAAGCCATTTGAACACCAATAATCCAGATATCAAAATTTGGTTAACAGAGCCTTACGCAGCATGTTCAGGAGTACCTATACTGAAGATTGTGAACAAAATCTATTTTTTGACCTAAATGCCAAAAATTGGAAACACCTACCTTAGGATTTTTGGTCAAAAATACTTTTTCTCTCAGAACTAAAATATATTGTGCCTAATTACTTACAGCAAGTACATCCTGAATAATAATACACAAGGGCCAGAAATGACACTGAAAACCCAAAAGTGGCGAGTAATTAGCATTGCAAAGTAATTAAAATGACTAAAAGTCATTTGAACAACAATAATCCAACTTGGACAAAATTGGTTGGAATATGTCCAACTAGGTCCAAGTAGGTCGAAATAGGTCCAAAAAGTCCAATAAAACAAAACAAAATTAGGTTTGGTTAGGTTAGGTTAGGTAGGGTTTTGTCCCACTGGAATCATACCCTATTCTAGGGATGAATCAACCGTATTCTGAGGCGGAAACCTAACGTCCTCTTGGCAAGAATCCTACCCTTTCATGGGACGGAATCCTACCGTATTCTGAGGCGAAATCGTACCGTATTCTGAGGCGGAATCCAACCGTCTCCTGGAGCGGAATCTACGTATTCTGAGACGGAATCCTACCGTATGGGGCGGAATCCCTACCGTATTCTGGGGCGGAATCCTACCGTATTCCCGGGGCGGGATCTACTGTCTTCTGGGGCAGAATCCTACCTATTCTGGGACGGAATCCTACCGTCTTATGGGGCGGAATCCTACCGTATTCTGGGGCGGAATCCTACCGTATTCTGGGGCGGAATCCTACCGTCTCCTCTGGGCAGAATCCTTCCGTATTTTTGGTGCAATCGTACCCTATTCTGGAGCGGAATCCTACCGTCTTCTGGGGCAGAATCCTATCCTATTCTGGGACAGAATCCTACCGTATTCTGGGGCGGAATCCTACCGTATTCTGAGGAGGAATCCTACCGTCTCCTGGGCGGAATCCACCACTGCTCCTGGGGTCAGAATCCTACCGTAATTTAGGCGGAATCCTCATCTATTCTGGGGCGGAATCCTACCGTATTATTCCGGGAAGAATCCTACCATCTTCTGGGGCAGAATCCTACTGTCTTCAAGGGCGTAATCCTACCGTATTCTGAGGTGGAAACCTACCGTCTCCTGGAGCGTAATCCTACCCTATTCGGGGCGGAATCCTACCATTCTGGGCGGAATCCCACAGTCTTCTGTAGCAAGAATACTATCCTATTCAAGTTAAATCCTACCGTCTTCTGGGGCGGAATCCTACCGTATTCTGAGGCGGAATCCTACTGTATTCTGAGGCGGAATCCTACCGTCTCCTGGTGCGAGGCATCCAACCGTAATATGAGGCGGAATCCTACCGTATTCTGAAGCGGAATCCTACCGTTTCCTGGGGCAGAATCCTTCCGGATACAGCGAATCGTACCCTATTCTGGGGCGGAATCCTACCATATTCTGGGACGGAATCCTACCGTATTCTGGGACGGAATCCTACCGTATTCTGGGGCGGAATCTACTGTATTCTGAGGCGGAATCTACCGTATTCTGGTGCGGAATCCAACCGTATGAGGCGGAATCCTACCGTCTCCAGGGGCAGAATCCTACCATATTTTAGGCAGAATCCTACCCCTATTCTGGGGCGGAATCCAGCCATTTCAGAAAGGAATCCTACCGTCTTCTGGGGCAGAACCCACCCTATTCTGGGACGGAATCCTACCGTCTTCTGGGGCGGAATCCTGCGTATTCTGAGGGTGAAATCCATACCATCTCCTGGGGCAAGAATTTACTGCCCGTAATTTGGACGGAATCCTACCCTATTCTGGGCACACCTACCCTATTCTGGGGCAGAATCCTAACAACTTCTTAGGCAAAATCTACCCATATTCAGGGACATCCACAAATATTCTCAGGCCGAATCTACAGTATTTGAGGCGGAATCCTACCGCATTTTGAGCGAATCCTACCTTTTCCTGGAGCAGAATCACCACCATATTCTGAGGCGGAATCCTACCGTCTCCTTAGGCAGAATCCTACCGTATTTTAGGCGCAATCCTACCCAAAACCCACACCCGTATTCTGAGACGGAATCATACCACTCATGGAGCGGAATCCTACCGTATAAAATTAAAAAAAAGTAAAGAGAAAGTATTCTGGGCGAATCCTACAATATTCAGAGGCAGAATCCTACCCTATTCTGGGACGGAATCCCACCGTCTTCAAGAGCAGAGAATAATACCGTATTCTGAGGCAGTATCACCACCGTATTCTGAGGCGAAACCTACAGTCTCTTGGGGCAAGAATCCTACCATATTTGAAGGCGAAATCCTACCCTATTCTGCGCCAGAATCCTACCTAACCAAACCTATTTGGACCTAACCACAACAATAGAACATAAAATTAGAAAACAATAAAAAAATAAGGTTATCCATTAGATTGAAATAGATTTTCTTTGATTTTCAACGAAAACTGCCTGACTTGACTTCTCGTGACCAATCTATATTCACAAGATGTAAAAGTGATTCTTTGGAACACTAGAACCATCGAACCATAAATCATTACCTACCGTACTTTTAGGCGGAATCATACCTATTCTGGGAAGGAATCACACATTCTGGGGCCGGAATCTAACGTATTCTGAGGCGAAATCCTACCGTATTCTTAGGCGTAAAACCTTACCCGTCACCTGGGGCAGAACCCTACCGTATTTTAAGGAAAGGGAATCCTACCCTATTCTGGGGGCAGAATCCTACCATATTCTGGGGCGACATCCTACCGTCTTCACAGGGCACAATCGTACCCTATTCTGGGATAGGGCTCCTACTGTCGTGTGGGTGGGCCAGGGTTGGCCAGGGTTAGCCAGGGTGGGCCAGGGTTGGCAGGGGTGGGCCAAGGTGGGCCAGGAGTGGACCAGGTTGGGCCAGGTTGGGAAGAACCGCCAGGCCAGGGCGATGGTGGATCAATCTGATAATCTAATTAGCATTACCAAAAAGTAATTAACATTTTTCAAAAGCCATTTGAATTGAAAATAATCCAGATATCAAATTTTTGGTTAACAAATCCTTAGCTTAGCATGTTCAGAATTACCTATACTGAGATTATGACCAAAAATCTATTTTTGGACAAAATGACAAAAAATGTAGGGGACTTACTCTTTTACAGTATTTTTTGGCCAAAATACTTTTTCTCTCAAAACTAAAAATTTAATGTGCCCTAACTATTTAAATACATCAGAATAATACACAAGCATCCAAGAAATGACCTTGAAAACCCATAAGTGGCCGGTAATTAGCATTGCAAGGTAATTTAAATTTTTCTAAAAATCATTTGCAAGCAACAATCCAGATATCAGATGGGGAGCTTTTAGCAGCTGGTGGACGCCGGGGTCTGGTCGGAAATCTCCCTCCCGACCTGGGGAGGACGAAGCGTGACTCTGTGCCAGTGAGAACAGAATGACGACCCGAACGGGAGAGAGATGGGTCGGATGAGAATAATGAGGTGACCCGAATCAGAATGACAATGAGTCCGTGGACGGGACTGCAGGGCCTTTATATGGGGGAGAATCAGCCGGCGTTTTGACCTCTGCTAATTAACTACTAAACTGGTTTAGATCTGGACAGCTGTGTTTGCCCAGGTGCGTGGTCATGCCCGGGTGTGTCTTGGCCAGGTAAAGAGTTGTAGGTCATGTCACCCGCTAACTCAAGTTATTAGTAGGCGAGGTCAGGTCCTTGGGTCCTGACCCAGTGTGTATCAACCTGGCATGTTGGGGTACCACGAGGCCTATAGCACTCACTGTTATATGTGTTGTAACTCTCTGGGCTGTAGCTGTGGTCTGATAATTATCAATCATTTACACCTCCCACCAAGACCAAAGCTTCCATCACGGAGAACCTTGATTGACATATAGACAGTAATATCATAATGCAGTATCTAAGATAGTCCCTGAGGCGATAATACAGTCTCCCACATTTACAAACAATAATCTCATAGATGTATGGTTTTCTACTGGCTTAGTTTGATCTGACAAAGGCACCACTATACCTCACTTGAATCAAAGCTTCTATGCCGGGAGAAAAAAACACAGCACAATAGTGGTATAGAATGAGAAAATATCCTTCCTATCTAGCATTGTATCCGGGAACAAACTTGCAAATTACAATCTCCTTACAGGCCGTGTCAAAATAATAATTCGTCAGTCAGTAATATCTCTACAACATTGCTTTAGGTAGTACAAAACATTGATCAAATGAACTCACAGAAAAGTGACTATTAAAAACATTCTTTTGTAGCAAATATCAAAAAATCAGAGAAAATACTTAAAAATACACAAAAATGTTCCTACTTCACATATTAGGGTGTTATATCTTTATTTTCAACAACATCAGTACATTTGTTGGGTCCAGCATGGCTCAAGTCCTCCATCCAGCTGGTATCTGAAAATAGGGAATGCCGGCAGCACAACAGCGGTAGTGGTTGGTCCTTCTGATTATCCACCATGTATCGTCGACTTTCTTCTGATGTCAGCACAGCGTGTCTTCTATTTCTTTCTTCACATAGCACGTTTCTTCAATACACCACACTTTGTAGGTCTTGACACCACATCATCTGACTTCTTCTCACTTCCTCCTGGTTTCTATATTAGATGATTTTTCTGTTCATCTGTGCTTCTTTATACATCTTCATTTTCATATTCAGACGAATTTTCTGCTCATCTGCGTTTCTTTATACATCTTCATTTTCATATTCCAGACGAATTTTTCTGCTCATATCGTGTCTTTATACATCTTTTTTCATATTCCAGACGATTTTTCTGCTCATCTGCGTTTCTTTATACATCTTCATTTCATATTAGACGATTTTCTGTTCATCTGCCGTCGGCCCCTCCGGCCAGGATGAAGGCCGGTCCACTGCTTGGGCTGTCGTCTCCTTCGATGACTGTAAGGCAGGTTCGCGGACCAAGGCTCGCCTCCGTCGTGAGTGTCGGCGAGACCAAGACACGTCCTGTCTTACACCTTCCCACGGTGGTGAATCCTTCCTGGCTGGGCTCACCAGGGGTTCGTTTGTGTGGCACTGCATTCCACACTCCTTAACTTCCTAAAGTAGAAAAATATAAAATCTTCTTAATCCTAGACCAAGGAGGACTTGAAAGAAGCGTGGTGTGTGGTGAGTTCGTGCTGCCTTCATCAAGCTGCATTCATCCGCTGCTTTCATCATGCTGGTTCTTCTCTGCTCGTATGTACTGGTTGTCCGGCTGGCCATGGGTGGTACCGTGAGTGACATTTGATAGAGAAACAATCCTAAAGGGATGATGGATCAGTTGGAAGTGCATTACAAAAAAAGTTTACTTTGACGTTCGTCAATGTTTGCAACTATCATTTCCGTACGACAATGTTCTCATCAGGCTGGGTCGGGAGTTAACTATCACACTACATAATATCATTTATCTGCAGCGTCCAAAGAGTACATACAAATCATAATAGCATAAAATTACAAATAGCTCTGCATTCATGGCAATATTACTTTTATATTAACCATCATCATCCACACAGCTTACGGGACAAAAGACGGGGGATTAGTGTGGTCAAGCTAGGCGGGCGGGTCAGAAGGACGTGAGGTCACACCAGCGGGGTGCAGGCGAGGCGGCACTGGGCGAGGCGAGGCTGGCCAGGCCCAGCCAGGCCAGTGCGTTGCGGGTGAGGTGGGGAGGAGCCGAGGCGTGGTTGATCGGGCCAGGCCGAGGCTTTGTGTGAGGAGGGAGCACGGAGACGGAGGGGCAGGGCAGGGCGGGGCAGGGATGGGAGGAAGAAGGAGTAAGAGGTGAGGTGAGGTTAAGACAGGAGGAGGATGTAGGTTAAAAGACATGTTAAAATTATAACAGTTAGTACAATTTGTCTAACCTGGCCTTCAAAACAACATGACCAACAATCGCGATAGAATGCCACAGATAGCGGGTGACACTGGGAAATCGTTGCACTGACATATTTCTAGTAAAGTTATGAGACACTCTTGAGCTGCATTATGTGACCAGGTGCTATGGCTAACGCGGAGAACGCGGGTTTACTTTAAGTACACTGTTACCAATAACAAGGGACGAGGAGGGCGTGGGTTAACTTCATAGTTCGCTGCCACCAATATAATGAGACAGAACACAATGAGAGGAAGAATATAAATAAGTAAGAATAGAGTAGGAATGTAAAGATAGGAAACTTGGTAGCTGTCGCCGGATGTTATTTACTCCAGCGTCAATAAGCTTATCTTATCTCGCATGTCAATACACATATATTACCTTCTTGGACAACTTGTTAAAGACCTCTTGGATACAACTATTTATTAATTCACTCAATGACATGGACACATCACTATTATATCCAGGTACTAACACATTATGTTTTACGTTACTCGACACTGACTCTCAGACACACCTGAATGAATACACTTCCCAGTAGGTAACTCACCCTAGGACGTTCTGACCAACACCGTGTTGCCTGACGTGTGGTGCTGCTCTGCGGAGAATCTGCTTAGCTGGCGATGCCGTGGTCTGGTCGGGAAGTTCCCTCCGACCTGGGGAGGATGTGCGTGTGCTTAGTGAACGGTGACGACGAGGAGAGAACGCCAGAATGAGAATCAGTATGACCAGAATAAATCCGTGGACGGACTGCAGGGCCTTTATATGGGGGAGAACAGCCGGCGTTTTGACCTCTGCCAATTAACACT